>NC_067482.1:76177079-76477079 GCF_947179515.1 Apodemus sylvaticus
GATGCCAAGCAATGCTACAGCCTGAGAAGGCTCATAAAGCTTCTTATATTAGACATAAATCTGCTTGCAAAAATCAACATTTCACATGATAAAAACTTTTAATTTTATTTTTTCATTTTTTGATTTGGAGATAGAGCCTTACTATGTAGCCCTGGCTGGCCTACAACTTACTAAGTCAACTAGACAGGCCACAGAGATCCTCAAGTCTCTGACTCACAGAGGAATTAAGGGCATGAACCACCATGCCTGGCCTCAAATGACAATTTTTATTATGTTTTGTCAAATTTTTTAAGCCATTTAAGGATTTAGAAAGAGAGAATGACAATTTTTTTCAAGTAGAACATAAGCTTTAATATTAAACACTGTGTTTCATTATTACCCCCAAATCAAATATTTCTATAGTCATGGCTGGAACATGCAAGCTGTTAATAGCCCACTTAATGATTTGGAAAATTTACTTTAGATATCTTCCTGTGTGAGAATCCCCCTCTTCCCACAACACACACAGCTCCTACTAACCGGCAGTTCCTGCTTCTCCATAACCGTTTGGCATGTACCAAGGTGCAATGAGGAACCTGTCTTCACTGGGCAACAAAAAATTCCACCAAGGTAGTGAACTTAGGATGCTTGGCAAAGGAGACAAGGGCAGGGATGCTTTTAAGGCCTGGACCAGCTCTGAAGTATTCTTTCTGATATTTGAGGGGTAAGTGGAGGAGAATTCCTCTATATCTAGATGATACAGGGTATCTGACTACATGAGATAATTCCTCTATATCTAGAGAGGAAGGGGTACCTCACTACATGAGAAAATATCTCTTTAACTACAGGGACAAGGTGCCTTACAAAATGAAGGGTGTAATGGTTAATACTGATGTCAATTTAGCAAGATCTAGAATTACTTAGGAGACAGGCCTCTTAGCCTCTTGATAAGGTTGAGGTAGGAAGACCCACTTTAATTGTGGGCAGGGATCCTGCACTGAACACAAAGGACAAAGCAAGCTCAGCACCAGCAGTCATCTCTCTCTGCTGTCTGATTATGGGCACAATGTGACCCAACACCTCAAGCTTACGTGATGTTTTCCCTGCCATGAAGGACTGTACCCTTGACCTGTAAGCCAAAACAAACCCTTCCTCCTCTAAACTGCTTTTTGTCAGTGTTTTATCACAGCAATGAGAAAAGTAATTAATACAGGGGGCTATTAGAGATCAATTTTCAGAAGACAATAAACACACAATACTTCCTTGTAGTCAGGAAATGAATGATCTATAGCCTATAGACTATAGCCTATAGCTTTCTACAAATGCATGAAAGATCAAGTTAAAACAACTTTCTTCCTTTAGGGTTCTAGTTTGTTTGAAACAGCATCCTATTCACATCTCATGTGCTGGCTAGTCTGGGTTATAGCTTTCACATGCCATTCTTTTGTTAGAGCCTCCCATGTGCTTTGCCTAATGATGGCCCTTGCCTGGACTCAGGTTTCCCATATATTAATTACAAAAGGTGAGACAAATTGTGCTGGTTAGTTTTATCAACTTGGCACAAGCTAAAGTCATCTAAGAGGAGAAAACCTCAGATAAGAAAATGCCACCAAATGCCTGTGGGCATTTTTTAAATTAGTGATAGATGGCAGAGGATCTAGCCCATGGTGAGTGGTGCCATTCCTGGGCTGGTGGTTCTGGGTTCTATAAAAAAGTAGGCTGACCAACCATGGAGAACAACCCATAAGCAGTACCCCTCTATGGCCTCTGCATCAGCTCCTGCCTCCAGGGTCTGACCCTGTTAAGTTCCTCTCACTTCCCTCAATGATGGTGTTAAGCCACATAAGCCCTTTCTTCTCCAACTTGCTTTTTGGTCATGGTGTTTCATCGCAGCAACAGAAAACTTAACTAAGACACAAATCTAACTTTCTGACAAGCAGAGCTGAGGGTTCTCTGGTCTCAATGGATTGCTGCCTACCGAGCTCATCATGAAGTCATTCATATCTTCAGCAGGGATACGATTCACCAGCTCTGCCCCTTCCAGCAGTGCAGAATCTGATCTGGTCCAGCACTGGGATCTGACAAGCTGGAGGTACCAGTCCTAAGAAGAAAAGAAAGCTGAATGGGACTGGGTAGACACTGTGGATTCTCCTCTGGGCTGCGACAGTCGCACCGATGGCTGTCTGACGGACATCAGACACACCCTGGGCTTACATTTTCTAGATAGCTAATCCTCCCTCTGCTGTTCTGTGCCTGAACACCCTCTTCTTCTTTTCCACCTGTGGAGCTTCCAGCGGTCCTTGCAAACTCAGCCAAGTTCTCAGTGTACACAACTTTTGATCTACCTACACCCTAGATGATGTATCATCTATACTATACTGGCGTGTCTGCTTCCCTCATCTTCCCCAGCAGCCAAAACCAAAGAGGTGCCTCACACAGAGCTGAGCGTGAGCCTGGGCAGACGTGTGTTTTCTGTCTTGGGCTGCAGGCTTCTAAAATCTCATCTCCTCGCTAATAAGGCAAAGGCCCTAACAGTCTCTAACTCTCAAGTGTGAATGAGGAAGAGTACAGATGACAATGCATTACACCTGGTGGCAGTAGGTGCATCAATTTACAGGAGGTAGAAGGTTCAGGTGGGGAGGCAGGCCATGTTTGTCAGCATGTGCTGGGTGGACAATGTCTGTAGTCATAGGCCCTGGGCCACAGCCAACTTTTCCTGACTGGCCAACTAGTGCCTGACTCGCCCCCACACTCCTTTACAACAGTCTCACATCCCCACTCCTGTTCTCAGCCAGACCTCATGGCCTCCATCCTGCACTCTAGTCCCAGGCAGGGAATCTGATGACTTGAGCTGAGTGTCAGGGTCCATGTGTGCTAACAGCCACCACTATCCGCACTGTAGACAGAGACGGTCATCATCACCACAGGGTCTCCGGCCATCACACTTAGACATACAGGACACTTACTTTGTCTGGACTCACTGTTTCCAGAGATGTGTGCCCATCCCCATCCAGTGGGTGGGAAGTGACTGGGGGCAAGGGGCTAAGTGAGCCCTGCACGGTGGAGAGTCGGAATCTGTCCAGCAGTGAATAGAGCCTTTGGTGTCTGAAATACAATGCCAGAGAGTACTTTATTCTTTAGTTTGAAATCTCAATTTTTGCACAGATGAGTTCTAGAAACATATAATACCAATGAGCAGGAGCTTCTTAAAACAAGGCAACAGCTCATTGCTCTCTCTCATCGCACTCTCACCTCTCTGCACCTTGGGCTCTCCTCCCCTCCCCCCTCTCTCCACTTTGTCACAGCCGGCCTCCACTTCTCTCCTCTCCTCTCCTCTCTTCTCTCTCTCTCTCTCTCTCTCTGCCTCTCTAACTCCCATTCTCTGCCCTGAATAAACTCGATTCTATACCAATAAAATAAAATAAAATAAAATAAAGAATAAAAAAAACAAGGCAACATGTTTTGGACTTTTCCCTTCAACATTCTAAAGTCATGATGCACATTTAGGCCCTAGATACTTCAATTACCACAATTTATATCTCATTGATATTTTCTAGAAGTTGCATTTATGCTCAACATTTCATTAAGCAATGCACTATATAACAGCTAACAAAGCTATTCTATTCTACTCTTTTTCTTGGCAGCATTAGAGATTGAGTCCAGGGACTTGTGCATGCCAGACAAGCACTCTGCCACTGAAGTGCATATTCCTAGCCATCGTATGTATAATATATGCAAGCAGACAAATTCTTCTTAGATCCAAGTGCACAAATCCCATTTAATCCCCCATAATGACACCATTCATTCCATTAGGAATGGTCACTTTACAGAAAATCATTTCATCTGGCCAAAAGTATTTATGTCATAATCTTCCTCATCTTGGTCTATGACTACATCTACAATCAAACACAATGACAATTCACTCTGTTACTATACAAAGCTAATGTGATACTTCATATGTCAAATGACAACATCATGTGGCTCTGCAGTTTGAAAAAAAAAATCATCCAGATGATTCCCTGTTCCACCATCAAAAATTCCTCCAAAGATTAAAGTTATGAGAGAATCACCTTCTCTGATGTTCCCTACCACCATCAGCAATGGAAAAGAGGTGAAAGCTTTTCTTAATTTAACTTGTAGTCAAGGAACTACGCTTACACTATAGATGGAAATGTTTCTAATAAAGGCTTCTAAAAGACTTTCAAATAATTAGTCAAAAGAATAGCTATGAAGAGATGTCACTTAACAAGGCACAAATATAATGTGCACATGCTAAGAGCCAGGTAGTGCTCTCATGTTTACTGACTCTGAACCAGCAATTAGGTTCTAGCTTTATTCCCACTCATTATGGGTCCAGGAGCAGAGGCAGCAAATGCATTTCGTATCCCTTCAACAGTCGGAAAGTTCAGGAGTCCCTCATGTGTGCACTGCTGCAGTAAACTCACTGTACACTAATTCCTTTGTCTACCTATTTGTTCCTGTATCCACGTGTTAATACTCGGGTTGCCCAAATGCCAGTACCCATGTTACAGTCTTACCTTTGTGCAAGCCCACTGTTCTGAAGGTGTTCTTGGATTCTGTTTAGTTCCTCCTCTGGCAATTGGGCCATGCTGCTCTACACAGACAAGAACACATCAGGACTTTTGTGATATACAACCTCGCACCCACTTAAAAAGGATAAGCTACTATGCACAGTATACCTAACAAGAGCCGTTCATCAAACACACAAATAACAAACACTGCACACATGCTCTTTATCAGTGGCCAATCAAGACCAGGTCAACAGACCAAATGTTTTGACTGACTAAGTTTTGATATAAATCACCATTTTCAGTACCTGTAAATTTGCAGCCAAAAGCATTTCTACCCGGCGACAGGCCAGGGTGTCGACCATGCGAGCCAGCGCACGGAATGGGGTACCCAGGAGTCTGTCCACATATAGCGAGAGCACAGCACCAGACTGGCTGAGATGGATGCCTTCCAAGCACTGAAGTGTTTTCTTCAGAGTGGTTGGCTAATGTTAAAAAGGAACAAAATTTATTATTCCTCAGACTGGTAACTGGTACTGACAAAATCCCAGTACTCCATTTTTAAGTTGGAGAAAGCAAACTAGCAGGTTAAAGACTTACGGTTGAAAGATTTTCACAGCGAGACTGAATTGCCTGGATAAAAAGACCACTAGCTGCAGAATTACGATGAATGGCGCTGATAAAGTCTTGTACTGGAGGCTCATGGGACAAATTGATCAGATCTTGAATGTGGTTCACAATGAGCCATGTTAAGTGTTCTGAGTCATGGAGATTCTGACACTAGAAAAGATATAATAAAAGATATATTTCAAGTAGACAAGAAGGCTACAAAGTGTAAGAAAAAACACACTCTAAATACAAATTTTGCCTTGGTGAAGACAAGTGACTGAGTATGATTAAATGAGAGAAAGGAAGGGAACTTAGTTTTAGAGCCTCACACCTCTGATCATAGGTGGTAGAGGCCACAGAAAGCCAAGAACCAAGGGCAGCGTCCAGCTCCTAGAGACACTAGCAAATGCCTTAACGTCAGA
Organism: Apodemus sylvaticus; assembly: GCF_947179515.1. NCBI lineage: Eukaryota > Metazoa > Chordata > Mammalia > Rodentia > Muridae > Apodemus > Apodemus sylvaticus. The sequence continues at coordinate 76,182,619 of NC_067482.1, forward strand.
GAACTGGCTCCTTGGACAAGTCAAGAGGAGCAAGGTGAGCAGTGTGGTGTAGCCCTTCCTAGCGGCCGGCGGGCCTGAAGTTTGCATGCACGGGAACAAAGGAAGGCTCCGAGTTGGAATGGAACTTGCCACCAGGTTGCAGGCCAGCTTAGCATGGGCTGCTCTACTTACTCTGTCTGTAATACTTAGGGGAGAAAATAGACACTAAGTGTCACAGATTTGATAGAGTTCCTGAATCAAAAAAACACAGCTGCCCAATATATAGGAAAATGTCACTTAATTTTTTTTTTAAAAGAAAATAAATAACAACTAAGTTAAAAATACATGTGACCTGCTAGGAGGTGGTGAGGCACACCTTTAATCATAGCACTTGAGAAGCAGAGATAGGCAGATCTCTTTAAGTTCCAGAATACGAGGGTAGCCTGGTCTACAGAGTTCCAAGACAGTCAAGGCTACAAAGAGAAACCCTATCTTGAAAAAACAAAAACTGACCGACCAACCAACCAACCAACCAACCAAAATATGTAGCCTTTCTATATGTAGGATTAGTTTATAATCCTAGAAGCCAGAACCTGATCATATCTTTGACATCTGGTTAATGATAATATTTTTCACTTGCAATCATTTGATAGGATTAAATTATAAAATTATTTTTTATTATTCTTTTGTGAAAAACACGACTATACCACATTTCTAAAAAATGGAACAAAACATAAAAATGATTTCCATATTGGGACTACCAAGCAGAGAACGACTGAGCACACAGCAGTCAGCCCCAGCTCTCAGGAGCCTGAGGTGGGAGGATTATGAACACGGAGCCTGCTCTGCACAGTGTACCCTGGCTCAGAAACAGATGGACAGTGAGCATTAGAAAAGCTATACCATAAAACTGCCTCTGCTCACAGCTGGCTCAAGTCTACTGTTTTCTTTGCATCAGATTTTTAAAAACCATAATGTTCCATGATAGCAATGTATGTGGGATACCAAGTTTGTTAGAAAGAAAAAAAAAAAGTAAAAAAGAAAAAAAAAAGTATCAAATCCAGATTAAAATGTAACAGTAACTTACTTTAGACCAATATGATTGTTTTCATAAATCAAACAGGCGATGCTAATTTTCTATTTAAAAATCCAATGATGAACACTTAAATGTCTTACCTCCAAAATAAACAGGAAAAAATTACTCCAAACTTATCTTTGTTAAAATCATGTACAGTTTATTGGGAATGGTAGCACACATCTTTAATCCCAGCAGTCAGGAGTCAGGAGGGGGAATCACTGTGAGTTTGAGACCAGTCAGGTCTCCACTGTGAGTTTCAAGTCAGCCTTGTCTACACAGTGTGACAAGAACTGCCCAGCTATGTGCCAGGCACCAAGTTCCTGGAAAGGTGATAAACCAGTGGTGTCTGAGTTAAAGCTTTTCAAGGTCAACTTAGAAATTTTGACAAGAATGAGCCCAGACTGCTCTAATTAAACTCCAGAGTAAACACTGCTACCTCTCCTCAGCTCCGATATATCTGTGGCATAGTGAACAATCTGGTTGCCTAGCAGGTGCATATAAGCAGCATCTATGCCACCATCTACCATGAGAGCCCTCATGGGCATTTATCACACTTACGACATAATCACAGAAGAGAATAAGGGCCCCTCTTCGCACTATTTCTCTATTGCACATTCCAAGCTGAACTGCAGAGCCAGAATCCTCCTCTTCACCAGACATCTGGGGGTTAAGTGACTTCGTGCAGGACAAACTGTGTCTCCTACAAGGCATGAAGATACAATGAGGGAATGTCTGGGATAGCAGCAAACTTAGACACACAATACTGAGCAAGGTTATGCTTGATTTTCCTTTTCAAACCCACGAGTCATTCCAGATATTGCTATATCAGACTGGTGGTGTGTGTTTATGCACCTCAGACTTCTGTTCCTAGAAAACATTAAAGGACACAAGAGAGTTTAGAAGCCAGATAATTACAGAGCTTGATTAAAGTGGAAAACCTACTATTTAAAGCTGCAATCCCAAATAGCATGTCCATTCCAGAATTCATACTGACCATGTTTGATAATGGAGCAGTTGTTTTAATATGTCTCATGTTCTACCACCACTGTCAAGGGAGAAGCCTCATTTCACACTTTCCTACTAGTTTTCAAAAATACTACCGAGCAAGTTGTGGTTGTGGAATTACTATACAAAGTGCTTCTTCTCTATTACAGTGGTTACTGCACTTCATAGTCCTTTCTCATTTTATCTTCTTTCTAAATATAACCCTGGAGACTCTTGATTATAGCCAAATATTTAAAAGACAATGTCTGACCTAGTTCCAATCTTTTGCTCAGTCTCAGTAAGGACAGAGGTCACAGAAGAGTAAGCACACTTGAAATCTGTTGACCAATCCTGTAAGTCCTCAGTACTAAAAGATAACCGGTAAAACATGTGCTACAGGCTAAAGTCCTGTTACAGCTGTGGATCATTTCTGCTTCCTAGCTAGTAGACAGATGAGTAGCCTAGTGCATCTATAGTGGGACCCGCTCAGTAAGTGCAGGAGCTGACCATAGATCACCACCACAGGAATAAACTTTAAACACATGGCGGTCATCAACAAACGGATAAAGAGTACATTTCCACTGACTTCTGCTCTGGGCACAGAGAATGCACGGAGGTTCTTATGTACAAGGGAAGGGATGGTGATTAAGGGACAAGAGGGAGCTTCCTGGAATAATGATACTGTTTGTATCTGACAACAGATAGTACAAAAGGCATTTTACCAGGCATCCTCTGTTAGGAAACTTACACAGAACACCTGCCCTTTTATAGCCGGAGCTTTGTAGCTTACACTCACAGCCACATGTACAGCAGAGAACTACTCAAGTACAATAGGTGAAATTTGCAATTAAATAACTAGCAGGAGACACTGTTAGGGGTTGAATGTGAAATGGTACTGACTGGAATATAACAGCAACCATAGAAAGAAGAGACAGATACTAATCAAACCATCGCACAAATGATGTTCAATTATGATCTTGCCACTGAGGAATAGACGCTACCTAAGAGCAGATCTTGACATCTAAGCAAATGAGGAAACGCATGGGAGGCTCCTCTGAAGGATACTGCACTAAAAATCAAAAGTGATAGATAGGCTTCTCATTTTACTACACTGTGGATGGTGAGAAGTGGTAATTTTGGAGCTGGAGAGGTGGCTCCAGAGTTAAGAGCACTGGACCCAGAGGACATGGGTCCAATTCTAAGCACCCACATGGTGGCTCACTACTATTTGTCACTCCAGTTCCAGGGGATCTCAGCCACATACAGACACATGCACAGGCAAAACACCAACCAATGCACATAATAAAGAAGGAAGGAAAGTAGAAAGGAAGGAAAAAAAAAAGAAACTGTAATTTCAACTTTGAAAGACTACCAATAAAACAATGTTTGTGTCCAAATCCCACATTCACCAACTCAAGGAAGCCTCTTCTGTATACTCAGATCTGTGGCCCTTTTGCATTAATGTTACTACTATTTCTATCACTAGAGATCCCATCTTGAATTGGCAGGACGGCTCGGCAGTAAAAGCACTTGTTGCACAAGCCTGGCAACCTGAATTCAATCCCTGGGTTCCACAGTGGAAGGAGAGGACCAACTCCTGAAAGTTACCCTCTGACCTCTACATGTGGCTAAGGCATTCACACAGACACAGACAGACAAGATAGACAGAGAGACAGACACGAATAAACATGAAAAGACACTATGATCCCATTTCTCACAGCTCTAACTCCCCTATAGTGAGGTTACTCCTAAGAGCTCCTCCAACTGTTGACTTCCACCATCTTTCCACCTTTTATTGAAGATGTCAAACAGAGAGCTGAAGAAACAATTCAATGAACAGTCCCTAACTTTTGCCTACATTCAACGATTAATATTGGTTATCTTTGAATTCATGAACACCCTTTGCACATGCAAACTAGATCCATACCACATATTCTACCTGGACACACATTACACACTCACATGAAACAGTCTGAGTACTTGCACATACACACATTTCTTTGGCAGCAACAAGGATGAGTCTAGAGCACAGTTCACTATAAGCTCTGCAGCAGATGTGTCTCCTAAACATGTTCACAGCTACAAAGCCATCACACCAAGCTCATCCTCATATTTATGACTACCTGATAATAATCATTCTATCAGTCTTATATTCCAGATCCAGAGCACAATCAAGGATTCTTTCGTCTTTAACCACAGATGCTTCGGTGTGTCCAGCGAGCATCTTGGTAGAAGACCCATCAGCTAAAATCAAAACCCATTTCCTCTTGAACAAACCATAGCATGTCCTTTAATCTTATCACTATGATGTGCCAACGGGGTGGGCAGACGTTGCTGAGAACCATGGCTTGGAGCAGGCGGGAGCCATTCTTACCTTCTCGTGCCTTCTTGGTTCATCCACAGTTAACTCAGGCTCCACACCCCGTATCTTACCCAATACAACTCAGCCTTGGGAACCTACTACAAGTTCTCAGGCCCCAATTATTTTTGTTTTTTAAGCCTTTAAACAAATTATTTGTGTGCTTGTGCACCAGTGTGCCTGCAGATGTCAGAGGACAACACATGGGAACTGATTCTATTTTAACCATGTGAGTCTTAGGGTTGGAACTCAAGCCTCAGGCTTAGCAGGAAGTACCTTTACACACTGAGCCTCCTTGCTAAGGTCAGAGCTGCCAGGTTTTTTGTTTGTTTATTTGTTTGTTTGAGACAAGTTCACACTGTGTAGCACTGGCAGGCCTGGAACTTGGTATGTAGATCAGGCTGGTCTTGAATTCACTGAGGTCTACCTGCTTCTGCCTCCTGAAGGCTGAGATTAAAGATATACTCCACCATACCCAGCTCTGAGCTTCAATTTATAGCGACCACCTTTATCAAAGAAACTTTATAGCAAATGGAGATAATCATAGAAACCCACAACTGGACAAAATTAGAGATCAATGGATTATAGGGGAGTCAAGCCCAATGGCTACATCTACATCACAGTTCCTGCATATGTGGCTGAGGGAACAATATGAAAGAGGAGGGAGAAAGATTGTAAGGGCCAGGATACCAGAAAGTTGGCTGTGAAGCAGCCTAGGAGAGAAATAGATAACAAACAAGACCACAATAAAGGCAGTAGCTATGGATATATTAATATGGATAGAGGAAAATTTTTTAGGTCTCATCCCTAGACAAAAAAAAAAAAAAAAAAGGTAATAATTTTGGAAAGGAGTATTAACCTCTCTCAGGGATGAGCCTGCTTATTGGTTGTCTAATATAGAGTAACCAACCATGAATCCATAGAATCACAAGTAACAAAATCAGACACAGCAAGCTGAATTTGTATATACTTATACATACACACATATATACATATATATATGTTTATGTAACAAATATAATAAAAGAAGAAAAAGCTTCAGTGTGAGAAGGGGGGTCTAGAGGAGGTTTTGGAGGGTAGTTAGAAGCGGGGAAGTGATGTAACTCTATTTCAATTAAAAACATTTTTATAAAATTTTTTTAAAAAACAGGAAAAATAGAAAAGAGAGAAACAGAAGAAAGGAAGAAACACTGGTGGTGCTGTGACGCCTCCGGTGCTCAGAGCATGCGTGGAACAACAGCACTGGCAGCATAGGGGCTTGGAATACATGCAAATTCCTAGCTCCTACGAAGCTTCCTGGACGGAAATGTTTTAAGCACCTTCAAGGCTGATTTACTTGTACATATAATAATCAGAGAGCTATGTAACTGACTTCCTGTCCACTAGCTCTTATAATGATCAGTTAATGTGTCAGGCCTAAGAGATCCTCTAAGCATTTCAAATGATGTTGTGGGTACCTCCCCAAGTGATCACGTGTGGGTGCAAGAAGTAACATTTCTATTTCCTTTGCAGATGCTATTATTAAAAAAAACACATACCAGATGGGCAATAAATGCCCCACACAGGGATGTAGAAGTTTGGTCTGGATGGGAGGCCCTGGTCTGCCTGCACCAAGCTAAGGAGCTAACTTCACCTATACTTTTCCTTAAGAAAACTTTCTCCAAAGGTTCATAAACTGTCCAGAAACCACACTGAGGACGGACTCAAAAGGGCTCACAGCTCTTACTTCCAAACATGCTCAGATATCTGACTGAGTAAGTTAGTGAATTAGTACCTGCGTGCTGAGGTTTAAGCCTAAAAACCCTTTGCAAAAAAGAGGGCCACCCACAACCAGAAACAGTCTATCTGAATAATAAAAATAAATTAATAAAATACTTCCAATCAGTTTCGAAATTTGCTAAATAATTACTTCATTATCTAAGAATACCCAGAACACTTTTAATCATAACAAAGTTAAGACATTGCAACATGTCTGGCTATAGAACCAATGAAAGCCGTAGGACGTGGCAGGAGGGATAGGGCCCGGCAAGCACAGCCCAAACGACGGGACAGTGTCAAAGAGCTTGTCAAAGAAAATCACAGTGAAAAAGTTTAGTCTGAATGCCTGTAGCCAGACCACATTTCCCTACAAAACAGTGCCCATGAAAAAAAGATTAATATGCAGGCGGAATTTTACAAAGCTTTATAAAGAATGGAAAATAAGAATGCTCTCATAGCAGCTATGCCTCGGGCCCAATACTGGGCTAGTGCCTGGCCCTGGGAAGCTGAGCACCTACTTGGGTGTCTGCTGCACCTCTGCCCACCATCGGTGGTCAGTGTGGTTGATGAGCAGTAGGATCTGGCACCAAAGCAGGACCAGGGCTGGGTGCGTGGGCACCATGGCTCGCACCCGTGCATTCAGGCTATCTAGAGTATAGAAGCTGCCTTCACAGCCGTCACTGGTGAGGATTCTAGTGGCAGCTGCCGTCATTCTCCGGAACATTCCTAGAACCAAACACAAATAAGAAAAACAGATTACGGGGAATGCTGCTACTGTTCAACCTGGCCCAGTACCAGGTGACCAGCACGATTCATTGTCCTTTTCCATACTTTTACAGCACTTCACACTTAGAAAATTGTGACCTTTGTGTGTGTGCATGTGTGCACCTGGGTACATACATGCTGAAGTTAAAGGTTGATATAGAGTCAATATTACTTCTCCATCTTATTTTTTGAGACAAAGTCTCTTGCACTGAACCTGGAGCTGGAGCTCACTGATTAGACTGACGGGCTGCCAAGGAGTGCTGTGGAGTTTGATATCTCGTCTGCTAGGAGCACAGAAGCTGTGCCTGGGTTTTTACACAGGGGCTGGTAATCTAAACTCAGGCCTCACACTTCGTACTGCAAGCAATTCTCTGATTAAGGCTTTTGCCCAGCCCCAAACTCTAACTTTACTAAGCAGAAACAGACACAACTTACTTAATAGGTCAGCTCACCTCTCTATACCTCTGCTGAATGCCACATTCTTTAGGAGCCCAAAACAGCTGCCGTGGAAACCAAGGCACAGGTGGCCAGAAAGAGCAGGCCAACAGGGGGAAAGGATTCAGGCCACCGTTGGGAGAACAAAGAATTGAGCCACAGGCAGCAGACAGAAACACAAGAGGCTACATGAGCAAACAGGATAACTGTCAAGAGACCTAAAATACATCTTTATAAATGTATAGCTGATTTACTTCAACCCAATCTTGAGACCAAGCAAATACCCAAATAGTAGTTCTGCCACCTAAACAAGACATAGACATTTATATATAACCTATCAATGCAAGGGTTATCAAAACCTGTATGTCTAACCATGGAAGGTTCTTCCAGAAGGATGTATGCATGCTGAATCAAAAGCGGTACCACTGACCACATGAAGCCATTTAAGTTGAAGTTAAATGAAATTACAAGGTACCCAAGATATGTTATCTACATTTTAGCTACCCAGTCACACGGCAGCCAAAGGCCACTGCTTTGGTGCAAACACTTTGCATGCCAATTTCACTGCAAGTTTTGCTGGACAACACTGATACAACACACAGTAAAAATAAGCCCTTGAGCCTTTTCCCCCTTGAAGTTTCTGCAAAAGGAAGCAAGAGAAGCTAGAGCAACTGGAGAGTAAGTGTGGAGACCACATGGCGGTGCTCCAGTGAGCAGGATACAACAGACATCTACCATCCAAAGAAGGCGAGAGAAAGCTCTTCTGCTATCAGATCCAAACCAATCAATGGAAAATATTAAAATGACCAACAAAATAAAAACGTGCTATTTACAAACAGGCATACTTTCTTGACTTTCAATTGGCTCAGTGGGTAAAAACACTCAGTGGACAAGCCTGATCCCCAAAACCCATGTAAAATGTCAGATGTGGGGGCGGGCATTTAATTTGTATGGCAAGATGGAAGGAAGAGACAGGATTGGTGAAAAGCCCTTGTTGGCAGTGCAATCACAGAAACAGAAGAACCTGCCTCAAAACAAGGTGGAAAGAAAAGAGATTCCTGAGGAGTTGCCCCCCTGGCATGTGCATGACTTTTCTGCCTCTCTTTCTCTCATATGCACACAACAAATAACTACATGAATCTTTAGATAAAAAACAATACCTTAAAAAGAATCAATATTAGGATGAACTATAGTTTGAAACTAACATCCATTATCAAAATTAAACTCTGGCACATTACTATGACAAGGGTGCCAGCATATACGGGAGGCAGTCCACATAATGCCTTTCTCTCTGGCTCACCTGGACAGCTTGCTTTCCTCTTTACTCTGTTTTCAACTCTATTTCTCTAATCTGTTCTTCAAACTCCAAAGGTTGGTTCTGCTGACTGCTTCAGACGAGCTTACCAGGCACCCTCAGAAATATTTATCAATGAACTTCCTGGGACAGTGGTTGTGTACTGCTGTACCACCCTCCCCACTGACTGTGAGGCTCTACAAAGGCCCAAAGCACATCTGCTTGTCTCAACCCAGTACGTACATCAGGGCCCACTATAGCGACAGGTCAGAATATAAGTCCTGTTGAATGAAGGCTAAGGACAGTAACTACCTTTTACTCCAAGATACGTACATGAAATGCATAGAAATCCAAATCTAGAGAACATCTTCTGCCTGGAGAAACTGCCACAGCTTCCACTTCCTGGCACTTCTGGTTCTAGAAGTTGCCTCTAGTGTTCTAACAGTTTCTCTGGCAGCAAACTATCGGCTTGTCACTTGTTTCTCTTCCTTTCTGCCCAGGAGGCAACACACCCCATCAGGGAAGAGAAGCTGGCATGTAGCTGTCTACATGGGTTAAGGGAGGCCAATCAGCATACTTCAGAGGCTCGGACCACGGTGGCTAGAAGCCCTTCTTCTGCCACATAACATGAGTCCACCAGAGAGCAAGGCCAAGATAGAAGCTACAGCTGGAATGTGGAAGTACCCTATGAAGACTATAGGATGAAGCCACCAGATCACACTCCAACCTATACCAATTAAACAAGCAGGTTAAAAAAAATTCTATAGCCAGAAGCTGGAAAGAACCCAGGTGTTCTTTCCAATGGAGGAATGGATACAGAATTCCATTGTATTCATGGTGTAAATATACCACACCAGAATACCATGGTGTGGTATATTTACACCATGGAATACTACTCAGCAATTAAAAACAATGAATTCATGAATTTTTTAGGCAAATGGTTGGAACTGGAAAATATCATTCTAAGTGAGGTAACCCAATCACAAAAAAATACACATGGAATGCAATCACTGATAAGTGGATATTAACTAGCCCAGAGCTCTGAATACTCAAGGCAATTAGCATATCAAATGATTCCCATGAAGAAGGAAGGAGAGAGTGCCCTGGTCCTGGAAAGGCTTGATCCAGCATTGTAGGGGAGTACCAGGACAAGGAAATGGGAGGAGTGTGATTGGGGAATGGGTGGAGAGAAGAGGGCTTATGGGACAAATGGGGAGGGGGGAACCGGGAAAGGGGAAAGCATTTGGAATGTAAACAAAGAATATAGAAAATAAAAAAAAATAATAAAAAAATTCTTTTTTAAAGACAGGTCTTCATGTAGGTCAGTCCTGCCTGAAACTCTCTATGTAGCTGAGGATAAGTCTGAACTTCTGATTCTCTGACCTCCACCAGGCAAGTTCTGAAATTACATGTATGTGCCATCACTCTTAGGTTAGGTAGAGATCAAAACCAGGGTTTTGTACATGCCTGGCAATCACTGTTTCTTATTTTACTTTTTTAGGCTCAAAAATATCCCTTTCATAGACACATTTGACTCTATACCCTATATATACGCCATATTTGGCTTATCAACCAACTGACCAACAGATGCCAGTTTCTTCTTCTTAGCAATGTAACGAATGCTATTATGAAGACTAGTGTACAGCTATCTTCCAAACACTCTGCTCCCCATTCTTTCAGGTATCTGCCTATCAATGTAACTGCTGGACCATATGGTGTCAGATTCATTCCTACACGGCCCATGGAGTATGGAGAACAGTTTCTATGGGGAGAGGGCACTGCTGGAGACAGGGAGCACAAAATGCTATCCAGTCTAACTGGATTCACGTACCGGATTTGAATATGTGGATCAGGCACATAAGCAGTGTGCCCAGTTCTTGGCAGTAGAACGTATGCTGCTGCTCACTCATGTCCACCTTGAGCTGTTTTGTAACGATGTCTTCTAGAAGAATACCGACCAGCTGTAAAAGAAACCTTCCCAGAAAGGGACACAGAACAGCATATTGGGTCATTATCTGTGAGCTTGTGTGAGCACAAGCGTGAAATAAAGACAATTAGTTTGTGTAAAGTAAGAAAACACAAGGACAGTACACTAAACCAAGTGAAAGTGAAATGTTTCAGAGTATCACTGTGGACTAAGTCTCTGTTCTCTCTCTATCACCTTCTTTAAGTGTGAAACGGTAATCATACCACTTTCAAAGGTCCATCAAGGCAAAATGACAAGTGGTATTTTTTTTTAAGCTTTATCAGGGGCAGGAGTGTTACATAAATATAAGATGGTAATCCACCATAGAAACTTAGGGCAACATTAGTTTCAGCCACTCCTTCAACCTAATGGAGGGAAGCAAGGGGCTGCCAGTTGAACCTGCGAACACAAAGGCAATGTGTTTGTTTACAAGATACTGCAGGTGTTACCCCTGAAAATGTGTGAGGCCCTAAGGAGCACATCTGCAGCACAGCCCTAACTCAGTGAAAACTCTAGGAGTGGAGGATACTTCTCCATGTAAAGCATTAACAAGTGTCTCAGCAGCCACCCCAGTCACTGCCCTCAGGCACTGCCACACCGTGTGGGAGGGAGCACAGCAGTGGACCCTGCAGGTATCTGGTCGGTGCTATTCACCTTGGTTCTTCAAGTAGCACCTGGTGAAAATAAGGGCAGGGCAGCTTCCCAGTGGCTCACCCTGGGCTTTGAACCACCCTACAGGTAATCCACCCCTTACTACAAGGCATGCTGGGCGGGCCACCCCTCCTGGATCATGGTGAGCTATTCTTGTCAAGTCTGTCACAAGGACAGAGGTAGAATGAGACAGACCTTAGGAAAGACATGAAAAAAGGCTATTGGTGAGGCAGATAAGAATAAAAATCAGGGTTCAAAAGAACTTGCCGCTCTGGCTGAGAATCTGGGTTCAGTTCCCAGAACCCACAGAATGGCTTCCACTGTCTGAAACTACAATTCCAGAGATTCAGTGCCTCCTTCTGGCCTCCATGGTCGTGAGACACGCCCTCAGTATACTTACTTACAGGTAGGCAAAACACTCATACTCATACACAATTAATAAAAAGAAACAAATCTTAAAACAACAACAACAACAACAAAAAAAAAAAACCCTAGGTGAGTTAGCTCAGATTTGCAAAAGACCAGCAACTATAGTTGGCTACTGCTGCGACAACAACATGAGACCAGCTAAAAGACACGGACAAAAAAAGACACGGACAGTTTACAGGTTCAGACAGAAAACATACCTTGAGAATGTATCTTCTGGCAAATTCTTTATTTGTTTCCCTTCACTGCGTTCTCCCAGTGTTGAATTACTGCCTCCATCCCTTAACCTGTTAATTACTGGACAGGAGATTAAATATGGAGAGAAGGAGAGCTCCTGAATACGAGAAAGAACTATATCTTCAGTTGACTGTGAAATGAGAACCCTCAGAATGGCTAGGATTCCAGATATCCACAGCTGCACAGTGCTTACAGATGCCTAAAAAGGAAAGAAAGAAAGAAATTGCATATGCTAAAGCTAAGGAAAGATGATTAAATTTTCCCTAGTTGTCAATTCTATGAAAGAAAATCACCCCAATTTATGTCTTCACCAGAAAGTCCCTACAGCATTGGTTCCAAGTGGTCCCAGAGAAGCAGGATCAGACTCAGTTGGAGATTTGGTAAAATGCAAATTCTTAAGTTCTACCTCACCAGCTGTGGTAGATCTGGGCTGGAACCTATCCTCCAGTGCATCTGAAGTGTATGGTGAGACTCACCATTGTGCTTGGAGTGACGAACATACTCCGCAGAAGCATGTCCACAGGACGTAGGGAGGAAGGAGCCAAAATCTCAAACAAGGTATTTAACACTCCAAGGGCTTCATGAGAGTCAATGTGCATCTGTGGAATCAAGCATCACAAACATGTCTATGCAATCCCATGGGAATGGCATGCCATTATTGTACCTCGGGGCACACAATTACCATCATGCCAATCATATCCTCTCAGTTACAAGTTAAAAGCATTTTGCTTTCAGCAGTGATCTTACTTCCAAAACAGTGCATCTGCTGCATTTTCTTCTCGGCAGTAACCTTAGCAAAGCTTCAGGACGTTGTGTCTCCATGCCTGCCTTCCTGTCCTTCCTTTTCCTGTGACGAGCTTCTGATATCCAATTGTCATGCTACAATTTCAGGGACTTGCTCCGCTCTCTGCTCTGCCTGAAGGACTCTCTTGCAGATCTGCTATAATCACCCCGTTCCTTAATGTCACCTCCTACAAAAGGCTTTCTCATTTTGTCACTGAAATGACAATGAATGCATTCTCCACCCTACACTACCCTCTTCCTCTGCCATCAAAACTACTACCCTGATATTGTATATGCTATAATAATGTATTTATTTCTTTGTTATCTGCTTTATTATCCACTGTCTGTCTCAATGAAAGCTTCATTCTAAGGTGGGAGAACATTGCTTCTCAATACATTTTGTTCAGGTAAATATTTCCTATCATTCACCGCAATACTGCCTAGCACATGAAGACAGTAACTACAGACAGGTTATGCCTACAAGTGTTTATGAAATGCTGAGAAACATGGCTCCCTTGTGCTTTCTACAGAACCTATTTCAAGGCACTGCCTTGTCATCTGTTAGGAGATTCATTCAAGGCATGGCCAGAGATCCATCTGGCAGCTGCTCAGGCTTTCTGGTAGGATTGTCTATAGCCAGGCTGTTTGAATTCCATCTTCTGTTGAAACAGTGCTTTGGTGAGAGCCACACAGGTTCCTGTGTTCAGAGGCCCACATGGTCCAGGAGCCAGGACTGTTTGTTTCCACAGATATGGTACAGCTGGACTACTGCATTTTCTTAATTAACTAGTAAGGTCATCAGATTACAGAAATTCTGACTAAGTGATTTATACTTGCTAGGTTACTTTGTAAGTGGTAAGAAAAACAAATAAACATAAAGAAAGCTAAGGATCAAATAAAATATCTGACTTGCCAGAATACAGGAGTCAGAATAATAAAATAAAGGTCAAGTCAGAACTGGACCAACCAACTACAGACCCATCAACCTCAAGCTCTGTGAGGATGGAAAACCTCAATAACCTCTCTGACCCTTTGTTCACTCATTTGTAAACTGAGAAGGTAATTTCAACCTCAAAGGGTAATGGGAATAAAAGAAGCCGCTTTCCCCACAACCAGCACCAAGACCAACTTTCAAAGCAAGAACCTGTCAGGATATAATGATCATGACCAACCTTCATAAGCATCTCAGCCATTCTGAAATAAGTCACACTACATGAGGGCAAGCTAGGGCCTTGACGACAAACCTGCTGCTTGGCTAACATGGGCAGGATGACGTCTGCGACCTGCCGAGACAGCCGCTTCCACTTGTCCTCATTCTCCTTGTGGCACTGCTGCAGGACAAGGATGAACATCTCCAGCACCTGCAAGAATGTTTGGGTAGGATCAGAATGCTTCCTGGCCCAGGGTGCCTCTCTTTCGCATGTCCCCCCAGACCCCGCTTAGCTGGTAACTGTAAGGTTCAAAGAGAGAGAATCCCCAGGGAAGACGAGGAAAGCACACAACCTTTACCCTGTGACAGGGAACGTGATGCGAACAAGCCACAGAAGAGACACACAGTAACCTCCAAGGGGATGAGTGAGCTGCGCCGGGCTCAGGAAGACTAGTGAGTATTATTTCTATGGTATTTTAACATTTCATAAAGAAGGGATTAAGTGAAAATCAAACTTACATTAATCTGTAGAACTCAAAGACACCCTTGACTAAACACTTGGTGGGATAATCTAATTGTCCCATGTACTTTAAATCCCTCTCAGGGCTCTTTGCAAAGGCATTTTATTTTTGAGTGGCCCTTGCTTTCAACAGTCATACAAAGCTGAATGTGAGTTTACTGGTGGTCATTTTGGTTCTGGCAAAGGCTTGTAACAGAGACATCTGGCCCGCTGCCCATTTTGTAGATAACATTATAGTGGCTCACAGCCATACCATAGCCTGTACCCACTTTTGTGCTACAACAAACCAGGAAGCCCACAAAAGCCAAACTGTTTTCATCTCAAAAATCCAAACCCAAAACAAACCAAAACAAAAAGATGCACACAGCTCAGGGACAATATACAATATAAGCTAACCCAATGACTATCCCTAAAGCGGCCTTGCTTCAAGTCCCATGTACAGTACCTATGCCACACAACACCCGTGTCTCCCTTTATTTCTTGGGCACTCGAGGATCTCCATGTGCATACCGAGACCCTGCTCAACATGCACAACATGCACAGAGACTATTCCCAAGGCACTACCAGCCCCATATGCTTAGCAAAATCTTGCCCTTACTCTCAAACTACTTTATGCCCTGGCTTAACTAAGCATTAAATATTTAACTATTACAAAGATTGAGCAAAACATAAATGAAACAGAGAAAGTACTGTTTCTTTGAAAAAGGCTTGTTTTATGAAGTTTCAGAAACAGGCAACTGAAAGGAACTAACAAAATAAGAGAGGAATAAATAAAAGTACAAGTTTTAAAAGGACTCTATTTCCACACATGGGCTGACTCAAAGCATTTAAAATTCACGCTTCTGTTTAAGGGACACAAAACTAAATGAGGACAAACAAAAAGAACACGACTGGCCAGGTGTGTTGGTGTACGCCTTCTCAGCACTCTGGAGGCAAAGGCAGGCAAATCTCTGTGAGTTAGAGGATAGCCAGGTCTACAAGGCAAGCCTAGGATAGCTAGGACTCTGTTACACAGAGAAATCCTGTCTCAAAACAACACTATCACCACAAACCAAAACAAAGAACAAGACTATGTCAAGGCAGAGGTAAGAAACCTATTTACTTATTTCAGATTTGACATTTTTACAATTTTTAAAATGTTACTGGTTTAGATTAATACTGTCAATTACTTGATCCTTGAGGCACGTTTGAGAATAAATAAGCTCTATCACATTTAGTATCTTGACTGAAATTGTAACAGCCAGCCACATGTCTGCTAGCCTTCTGGGGTTGTCCAGCTCCTACCCTAGTGCATGTTCTCCCCTCACTGCCATTTCCGCAGTCGCAGAGAATCCAGTGCTCCTGAGACTTCTCCACACAGGACCCCACGGCAAGGCAAGTCTCTCCCTGTCAGTGACATAATCATCACAATACCTTCCTCTTACCTGGTGGTACTGGATGAGTCGTAACAGCATGGAGACCACCACCTCCTTCTGGGTTTCCAGCTCTTTCCCTGCGTCAGCTTTATTTGTTCCTCTTAATACAAAGAGGTCATGGACAATGGGCTGCAGAGCAGGTATAGCTATGGGCATAGAGTGAGCAAATAAGACCACATGTGAAAATGACTCATGAGAGGCAGCTATCAGGACTCCAAAGAATTTGTAAAAAAAATGAAGGAAACCTCCACGGGTACTTGGCTTACAGAAAGGGCTGACCGGGATTGTTAACGTGTATTTGAAACCTCAATCATGCCATAGTCCTTTCCCTCCACATTGACAGCTTGTATAGGCTTCTAACAGCAATGTAAAACCATGGTTTCTATTTCTAAGGCAGTGCCATTTCTGACAAAAAGTGGATGAAATAAAAATCAATTTGAAAATAAGAAAACATTCCAAATAATTAAAATAGTAACCTCCCTAGTCTAAGCATAATCTACTTGATTTACTTTAAAAGACTATAAATATCATGGCTACCGAATACATTTAAGTCAGAGTCTTAAATTACTAAACGATTTTAAGTTAAAAATTGACTCATTAGATCAAGATTTTTCTTCAGGTTTTACTCATACTGGTCCAAAATAGGAGTCAAACTAAATTAATTGGTTTAACAGTATGACATAGGAAAGAACTGTAAAAGAAATGGCTTTAATTGGCACGAAGCACACTAATCCCTGCTGACATACATATATTCTGATGTTTGATAGCACAAACAAACACCCTAACCCTCAGTGACATATTCACAAATACTTAGTGATATGAATACACACATATGTGCAAACACACATTCTGAGCCTCAATGATACTCTCCCCCCCAAACTCTGACCCTCACATGTACACACACATACACACTCACTCACTCTCTGGTGCTCTGTGGTAAGGACACATACATATTCTGACCCTCGTGCTACACAATATACGTGTATTTCCTTGCTTGCTGAACTTCTTTCAGACGATCAAGTATCCCAGTATGAAGTAAACTGACTGACTGCCACTCTCAGCCCAATGACTCTATATGTCTAGGAAACTTAGGTCTATGCCACACACACATACACACACACACACACACACACAGATACACACTCACACACACACAGATACACACACTTATTTTTATTTTATTTTATGGGCATGGTGCTTTACCTGGTATATGTCTGTGTATTACATATATGCAGTGCACTCAGAAGCCAGAAAAAGGTGTCTGATATCCTGGAACTGAAGTTATAGTTGGTTATGAGCCACCATCTGGGTGTTTGGAACTAAACCCAAGAATAGCCAGTGTTCTTAACTGCTGAGCCATCTCTCTGGCCCCTATTTTTTAAAAAATATTTATTTATTTTATGTATATAAGTACACAGTATCTGTTTTCAGACACACCAGAAGAGGGCATCATATCCCATTACAGATGGTTGTGAGCCACCATGTAATTGCTGGGAATTGAACTCAGGACCTCTGGAAAAGCAGTCAGTAATCTTGACCACTAAGCCATCTCTCTACCAGCCCCAAATTTTTACTTTATTATTTATATGTGTATGGGTGTTTTGCCTGCATGCTTGTCTGTGCACTACATGTATGCAATATCCTCACAAGTCAGAGGGGATCTGATCCTCTAGAACTGGACAGTTGTAAGTCACCTTGTGTGTGCTTGAAACTGAACCCAGGTCCTCTGGAAGAGCCCAGTGCTCTTAACCAGTGAGCTATCACTCCTGCTTTAGGTCAGTGTATTTGACATTTGCATTTTTAACTAAATCATCCACCAACTGCTAAGCATTTCACAATCTGTGCTCTGATAAAGCATGAACAGAAGTGGAGCTGACAGTTTAACTTATAAAGATTGAGAGACAGCCCTCTCTCTATGTTCTGCTCAGTCTATGTTCTCCCGAGGATGTATGTAGCAGGCGGGATTTCTCTGCCATTCTCACTTGTGAGGTCTGCAAAGCTCCTGGCATGCATCCCTACCAAAGGTCACAGTCTCTAAAACAGTGGCTCTCAACTGGTGGGCCAAGACCTCCCTTGGGGAGGTTATCCAAGGGCCTTTTCACAGGAGTCCCATATCAGATACCCTGTATATTAGATATTTATATTACAATTCATAACAGCAAAATTACAGTTATGAAGTAACAACAAAAATAATTTTATGGTTGGGGGTGGTTATCACAACATGAAAAACTTTATTAAATGGCTACAGTAGCACTATGATGATTGAGAAACACTGTTCCAGACTCTTGGGAAAGAAGCAGGGAGAACCCAACAGGGAAAGGCTAGAAAGCCAGTGCTAAAAATTTAAAGAAAAAAAAAATCACAACATATTCTTTTTGGTCATTGCTGCTTCTGTACAAGCTGGGATCTGGCTCAACAGCCCAGGCTGGCTACGACTCATGGTCCTCATGTGTCCACATCATGAATGCCATTAACAGAGGCATACAATATCATGTTTAGCTACTGGACATTTCCTAAAATACACACTGCACCTCCTTTTACAGGCTAAAGGTGGATAGCTGAGTGACTGTTTGTTAAGGTCTTATTTAAGCTTTGCTAAAATAATCAGGCAGCCATGGCATGAACCTGAGGAAGTGCTGGGGTAAAGAACCAATGTGCAGTCAGGCCACAGTGGCATACTCAGGAGGCAGAAGCAGGCAGATCTCTGTGAGAGCAAGGCTGACTGGTCTACAGATCAAGTTCCAGGACAGAACTACAGAGAAACCTGTCTCAAAAAACCAAAACCAAAACCAAAACCAAAACCAAAACCAAAACCAAAACCAAAACCAAAACAAATGAAGAGCCAATGTGTAAAGAGAACTTTACTTCCCCTATAGTTCTAACTCATTAGTTTTTTACTTACATGTTGTATGCTTACAAACTACAGATAAAGAATTCAAACTATAGTTTATTAAACATTGAATAGCTTCTCTTCTAAAATATAATGTGGCAAAACAAAATCCCAAAGAAAATGTTCAACTATAATGCCAAAACTATTGGAAAAGAAGTCAGAATTCAGAGCTGGGTTTTGTGGCATACAGCTTTAATCCCAGGATTCAGATGCAGAGGCAGATGGATCTCTATGAGTTTGAGGCCAGCCTGGCCTACAAAGTGATTTACAAAGTGATTTCTGTTTCATAGAAAAACCCTGTCTCAAACAAACAAAAACAAAACAAAATAAAACAAAGCAAAGAGGAACGAAATCAGAATCTGGGCAGGAATTCAGGTCACTGCCGAGCCAATCGCTTTGGGCAGCATGCATGAGGCTCTGGGTTCAGTCCCTGCATTCTATAAACCAGGAGCGGTAATCACGCCTGTGATCCAGCACTCAGCAGG
Source organism: Apodemus sylvaticus (assembly GCF_947179515.1). NCBI lineage: Eukaryota > Metazoa > Chordata > Mammalia > Rodentia > Muridae > Apodemus > Apodemus sylvaticus. Next base: position 76,201,794 of record NC_067482.1, read on the forward strand.
TAGGAGGAGCACCAGGAGTTCTAGGTTATCCCTGGTTTCACAGTGAATTTAAGTCAGCCTGGGCTAGATCAGAACTTGTCTCAAAAGAAAAAAAAAAAAAGCTAGGCAGGGGTAGAGCACATCTTTAATCCCAGAATTCAGGAGGCAGAAGCAGGAGGATCTCTGTGGGTTCTAGGATAGCCTGGTCTATAGAGCTAGTTCCAGGACAGCCAGAGATACACTTGAAAGTCTGCCTTGAAAAACAACAAACAAAAAACAAAACACAACATAAAAAATCAAAATTTGTTGTGACAAGATAGATTTAAAATGTTGTGAGTCTAGGGGTGTGTTCGGAGGTAAAGTGCTTGACACTCGTGAGGGCCCAGATCTGAGCCTATGCCCTCTCTAAAAAAAGACCAAGGCAAATATAAAGGGCAAAATTAAATTTTTCTTCATAAATAGAGACATTTTATCATAATCCATCTATAACTTAATGATGTCACTATTTGTTAGAGTTTCTACAAGTAGTTTACAAATTTTATGAGTAAGCAATGTGTTTTTTTCTTCTTAAACATCTCTACCCTATGTGCATGCATGCACGAGCCCCCATACACACACACAGCACTTGCAGAAAAGTGGATGGAGGGAGGACAGAGGACAACAAGCACAGATGTAGCCCATTACCATGTGTAACAGCCTTCCTTCCACTGGCCATGATGCCATCACACAGCTGGATGATTTTAGGAATTCCAATGATCTGCTTTGAATGGTAGCGCTCATAAGACAGTAACACCAGGAAAAAAAATATATTTGGAATAATTGCCTCTGATTCCCTAGAAACAAAGACACCCATTTAGACATTTCTTTTTTAAAAATAAGATATGTAATCTGCATACACAGCATAAACAAGCCAAGAGTCAAGCTCAGGAGAAAGTGCTAAGTTAAAGCAGCTCTGCAAGCTCGATGATCCCACCGCACCCTTGGTCTTCCTGCCTCTGCCACGTGGGCAGCCTGATGGTCAGGATGCTAAGGCCGCACCATAAGACAGGATGCCAGCAGGTCAGATCTTTCTAGCTCTTCATTTTCCTTTCCTCTCTTGAAAAAATTCATACACCGAGAAGAAAATGTTCCTTGGTCAAAACTACGGAGTCAAGGTGCCACATCAGAACAGGGGCTGGGTCTCTAGAGGCCAGGGACAGTCACAAAACTCTCCATTGCTGTACTTTACAAACTACTTGTTAAGAACTGTAATTTTCAAAAATTGTAAATTTGTTATATATATATACTACAAGATTATTAAAACTTTAATGTCTAACAAGAAAAACTACAGATAATGCAACTAAAAAATCACAATCACTCCCTTTACTAAACCATGATCTAAAATTGATCTAAAGTTAGGGTAAGATGGCACTTAGTGACGTATTACCATCATCACACACTCTGAATGTAAAATGAAAACACACCAATGATTAGATGTACAACTGTTTCTAAGCAAATCTTCAGAAAGGTTTTCTGCAGTGGTCAGAGGAGTGCAGGTGGCAACATGTAATCTGACTCCATCGCACACCAGCAGCACGTGAGGCACCATCACCGTAAGGACCTAGGATTGCATGTGTGCACATAACAAGAACAACAGCTCAAGGAACTAAACATCATACCTGAACTGGCCCACTTCAATGTACTCAAACTGCTTCAGCACAAACCCGATGAACACCTAGTGTGGAGAAAGAAAAGCTGCTGTCAGTCACAGGCTGGCAATGTAAAAGTCTGGTATCATTTCTTGAACAGGTCTGTGAACTATTCACAAGCACCTACACAGAAAATTAGCTTGTTTATAATCATGTTTTCAAAGCTACTTTGAAGTCAGGTAAGTGGAGAGTTCCTTCAGGCATGCCTTTAGGAACATACTGGTGAAGGCAGACAGGTAGACATAGGCCTGAAATCCCAGCACAAGAGAAACTAAGGCAGGCAGATTGAAGTCTGAGGCCAGCCTGGGCTACATTAGGACTCTGTCTCACAAAACAAAATGGCTAATACAGAGACGAGTCTCTTCTGGGAAAATAAGTAATAAGTTCCAGGAACCATCAGCTCTTATTTGTCATCCCATCTGGAAGACTGTGTCCAGAGAGTGGTGAACCAACAGCAGCAGTCCTAGTGCCTGGATACTGTCCGTGGCACACAGAGGAGCCAGGAGGAAGGCCAGCTCTAGGAACAAGGACAGTACCTGGAGTGATAAGCACGGCTACTTCATTCCCACTTGCTGTGAATTTCATCACCCTGACAGAAACTCCCACACAGGAACTACAGAGTTTATGCTGCTTTGGGGATCTGGAGCATGCAATCACTTAGCAGGTAGTAAGTAAAATAGTATCTAAACGGAGTTAATACCCATTTTCTGCATTTATACCTCTAAGGCATCACTAATGAAAGTCACTGAATTAAGCAGAAGGTTAGAGTGCTCATAGTAAGAAAAACAGACTATCCACCAGTGGTTGGGTCAGAAAGCTTGGCTGGTATGAGGTTCAGAGGTACATGTAGTCATGGGCTCAGCACACAAGAAAATGGAAGTTGTGAGTCTTTTCTATGTTAAGTAACAGGTAAAATATCTTATGACGAACAAAAAGATTAGCTTTCTGTTTTAAAGGAAACACTGGATAGAATAGAATGACTAGAGAAGCTATCTGGTAAGACAGCCAAGTCAAGTTTACCTAACATATGTACTGTCAAGTTTTTTGTTTGCTTTGTTTTTTTTATGTCTATGACAGATAGCCTAAATAGAAACTATAATTTCTGTGTTGGAGAGTAGGAAGTAGGAAACTAAGTAGAGAGGTAGGTCTTATAGGTGTCCTAAGATGCATCCATCAGTGTTCTGGCGGCCTTAATCCTACCCTCTTGGTATAGCCCCAGCCCTGCTTCCTCTACAGTCCACAACTGGATCAGGGTATGGAAATGAAGGAAGCACACTGTGGTGGTTTGAATAAGAAATCTCCTTCCTATGCTCTCGTCCTTAAATACATGGCCGCCAGCTGACAATGCTGTTTGGAAGGCTGTGGAACTTCAGGAGGTAAAGGCTGGCTTGAGGACTGTGTGTCCTGGGAACAGGGCGGGAATCCTGTATAGCCTCGCCCTCCTTCCAGCTCGCTCTCTTTGCTTCCTGTCTGTGGATGGGGAGCTTTCCACTTCCTGCTCCGGCTCTGCAGCTATGCCTCCCTGCCACAGTGGACTTTTTATTTTAAATTTTATATGTTAATGTCTTGCCTGCATGTATGCCCAAGTGATACATGCCTGTGGTGCCTGCAGAAGCCATAAGGTGCCAGGTTCCCCAGAAATCAAATTTGGGTTGAGAAAAGCAGCAAGTGCTCTTAGCTGCTGAATCATGTCTCTGGTCCCCATGAAGAACTAATTTCTCTAGAACCATAAGGCAAAATGAGTTTTCTTCCATATGTTTCTTTTGTATCTTATATCAAGGCAATAAAAAGTAATTCACAACTTGCTACAAGGACTGAGGTGTTGTAAAGAACCTTACTATATTGTTTTATTGGAGGAAAGTGAGAAACTTTGGAACTTTTTATAAAAGTTTTATATGCTTTAAGCAGCAGTTGAGGTAGAAGCCTAGGAGACGGTGCTGAGAATGCCTGGCTCCTGAGGCTTCAGAAAGAAACAAGATCTCTATTACCAAACAGGCTAGAGACCATTCCTGTGATATTTTAGCAAAGAATCTGGTTCCTTTTGACGAAGTCCTGAAAACTTGCCTGAGGCTATAAGTAAAAAATAGTAGCCGAATTTCTTTGGTGAAGGAAATTTCAGACAGCATAACACTGAGTCTGTAGATTGGTTATTACTAATAACTTAAACAGGTCTACAGTGAAAAAGAACAATTAGGGAAGAAAGAGATAAAAAAAATGTAGAGTTTCGAGAGAAAAGGAGCACTAGAAGTTTAATGGTCGGGCATGAGCTAAGAGAGAAGGGTAGTTGGCAGAGACAAGTGCTGTTAACCAGAGGCTTCCAGATCTGCACTGTAATGACAGGAAAGGTACCCTGAGGGAAACACTCCACCCAGCTAAGTTTCCAATTTGTGAAGCCAAAATGCCTAAGGGGATGCTTGGTCTAAGAAAGCAACTGCTTCAACCCAAGAAGGCTGTCACTAGTGCGGTCAAAGGTCCATACTAAAGCTGTTCGTTGGCCAGCACTTGAGTTTTTCACATAGAACTGGCTTTAGAAGAACAAAAAATGCAATAGTGAGAGCGTCATAGAGTCTTCTGTGGTTTCAGAGAGTTGCCAAGGCCAGGCAACAAGGGGCAGAGGAGTCTTTGCAAGAATGCCCCCAGGGGCCATAGCAGAAAGCTAAAGCCTGGGGTTGTGATGGAGACACCAAGTGCTGCAGATGTCAGAGCCAAGCTATCTGATAAGAGCTACATATAGGGAGTGAAAGCAGCCTCAGACGAAGAACGCTGTAGCAGCAAAGCTCAAGGGGCTGGGCCATCTGAGTGCTTAAAAACTAATGGAGGATGTGGGACTTCAGCTTGTGATCTTTGTGCTAATTCTGAGATTTGCCAGTGAAAAAGCAGTTCCAAAAATTTGAGCCAAATTTGAAGCAAGCTTTAAATACTGACCAAAATAGATTTTGGTCAGGGATTCCCAGCTGAGTGGTGATGAGACATGAGACACGTTTTGTAGGGGCTATTTAAGGGCAAACACAAAGGCCATCCATTCCCCATGACCCCCAATGTGGCTTTGTTATTTGTAATACTACAACTTCCAGTATTCCAGGAAGCTACCTAGTCCTTGGGTAGGTGGGGCTTACAGGTTAACTTCCGGTCTTACAGTTTACCCTGCTAGGTTTCAATCTTACTTAGATCCAGTATTTCCTCACTATAACCCATTCTTCCCTTTTGGAATGGAAATGTATATTCTATATCATAGCATATTAGAAGCATGCAATTTGCTTTTTGATTTTACAAATCCAAAGGCATTACAACTGAGAAATCTCAAATGGACTTTGTGCTTTCAGACTGTAAGACTAGGTATGCTTTTGAAGTTGAACTACATTTTGCATTATGATATGACCATGAGCCTAAGAGGCCAAGGAGTCTCCCCAACTGGCTGGTCCTTGTAACTCACACAGAAAGAGTAGCCCAGGATCAGAGCACAAAAATGATGGTCAGTTTTAAACAACCTAAAGACAATTTCTTCTGAGAGAAGGCATGGATATAAGATGTCCTCAGGAATAGAATTTGTATTACAAGCATGACTACTGGAATTTTATGACCACAGGAATTGCAAGAGGAAAGCAAGGTGAGTTTGAGGAAAGGGCTTCTGAATCAAGTTACACAGCCCCCAGAATGGTATAAAAGCGATTGGGCCTGCTGATTTCCTCAGTGCTTGAAAGTATAGTCTATGAATGATATCTTGACGTTTTATTGTTATTTTTCTTATAAACCACTGAGTCCAATTAGTGTTGCCTATGTGATACTACTCCCCTGCAAAGAGAAATGACAGCCCCTCCCCAACATCAGCCACAGTGGGATGCTGACTGGTTTGATCTCGTGCAGGTGACCATAACTGTTGTGATTTTGAAACTGTGACAGCTCTGTCATGCCCAGAAGACAGCATTTCTGCACTTCACAGTGCTCCTCCCTACCCTCTAGCTCTCACCTTTTCTGCCCCCTCTTCTGCAGTGCGGGGAGAAGAGGCCTGAAGGCCCATTTAGGGATGCGCACTCAATAACCACTTATTTGATCACTGTTCACTGAGAAAAGAAGCTTCTCTGATCAAAGTGATCACTTTGCTCTTTTTCTCTATTTTATTTATTTATTTTTGGTTTATTGAGACAAGATTTCACTGTGTAGCTCTGGGTATCCTGGAATTCATTCTGTAGACCAGGCTAGACTTGAACTCCAAGATCTGCCTGCCTCTGCCTCCAGAGTGCTGGGAATAAAGGTGTGCACTACCACTGCTTGGCTGATGATCACCTGTTTTGAAGATGTCTGAATTTTGCATAATGACCTGGCCCACCGGAATAAATCTTAAATTATATCCTACAAGTTAAAAACATTATTTTAAAGTTATGAGTAGGTATACAGATGTAGAAAATTTGTGGAAATTTCTGAAGCCTAACCCCACTGGAGCATGGTATAGTCTTGGGCACTGTCTTTTCAGGGTAATTTGTATTCAGTTAGGAACAGGTATAGTGACTACAAGGACAAGAGACAAACCTGATCTGAATCCAGTAGACAGTAATTGACCCGTAGCTGAACCAGCTGTGCCAGCAAATCCAAAACCTGCTTCTGCAATTGTACAGATGTTGTCGTGGTATACTGCTTCAATGCTTTTATAACAAGAGGCTCAAAGAGCCTAATGTGATTATGAATAGCATTCTATAGGAAAAAGTGAAAGAAATCACAGTTGCAATTAGAAGCTTCTGGCAACTACTCTAGAAAGCCTGAGCTCCATTTTCACCCTTGTGACATTATCCACATGTCATCTCTCACTGAGGTGCCATTCACCTTATCTGCTCGGTTCTTTGTGACGCTTGTAAGGTTCGTCTTCAGTTGGGCAGACACTTTCTGGAGTACATCAAACCACCTGCCAAGTGGCCCAAAGCAGAAACAACAACATTTTTGAAAAGACAGCAAAGCAGGTTCTATGACACACACATAAGAGCACACTACCGAGATAAATCCAAGAAAAGGAGTATTTTCTGTGATTCCAACACTGTCTGATCATCTAGAAAAGAAAAGTAAGAATGCTGCCAACATTACTACACTGAGTAGTATCCCAAATAGTTGATAATTATGGTAAAGTACATGCCTACCATATAAAGCCCTGAAAGGAAGGAGAAAGGGAGGGAGGGGCTTCCATATTCCAGGTATCAGAAAGATTAACATAAATTCATATAGAAATAAAAAATAATACACCCTTCACTATTTTATGCCCTTCAGTACTTCTAAACACTAGCACCACTGTGTGCCATTTTGAAGGTGGTCTCCTGGGTCACAGAACAAAGAAGCACCGCTGACACTATTCGCACTGCCACTCATAAACACTAGCAAGTACCAAATAGTTCCAACAGGTAAGGACACTTTTAAGGTAGGGCAAGACTTGGAACTTAGAACCTATGCTTCACAGGCAGCTTGGGTTCCTCCTCTCTAGCCTGTCACCTCTGGATAGACGACCACACCATAGCTCAGCCAGTGGCTTTCAAGGAAGGGCTACACATAACTCATCTCTGCATCATCAATGACAAATCTGTACCATAAATATTACCCTGAGGCATCATGCTCCTGCTCAGCCTGCACCATGTTCCTCAGGCTAGCATCAGCCAAAGCCTGTGTGAAGTGCGTGTATGGCGCCATGAAGCAGTAGTGATACAAGCCGGGCCTCACACTGGAAGAGCCAAGGCGCTGTGCTCGGCACTGAGACTTGCTGGGGTTGGAAGATAAGCCATCAAACTGTGAGGCTAAGTTTGTTCCAAAGAGAGTCTTCAATAGCTAAAATGAAAGAATCGAAACGTCAAGACTTCACTTAGAATAGATCTAATGTAGATGAGCAGCACAGGCCTTTCTATAACGCCAGCTGGTGGACAGGGGTTAGGATGGACAGGGGTTAGGATGGACAGGATGAAAGTAGGCAATCTGCAAATTCCAGGAGAGCCTGGGCAGCTCAGGTTACCATAGATGATAGAATAATTTATTTAAATTGACAAAATTGAATGGATGAACATTAATATATATCATACCTTATAGTTTATATAACTGTTACAATTATGTTCAATATATATCTGAGAGAAAAGACCTTTTTAATGAACAAAAAGGAGGCAATGTTGTGGGTTTGGTCTAATGCTGCTTGTATTATGCTAATCATGTTCCTCAAAAACCTGTTTGCAGTGTCCCCACGCATAGGATACTGAGAGACCCTGCCCACAGTTGGTTCTAAGGTCCAGGGCAGCAAAGATAGAATATAGATTTTAGTAAGTAATGACTTGGGGATATCAAAGGGTAGATTAGCCACGTGGAGGATAGGAAGTGGTCCAGTCCTTGAGCTGCTTAAAACATAAAAATATAAAGGCTGCATATATGTGAATTTCATCCAGGAACCCAGCACACTGGGCGGGTAGCGAAGAGTACTACCATGGCCACCACGATTGACTGAGTAGCATTAACTGGGAACTGCTACAGAGATCATATTTCAAAATTTAAAAAGACTCAGTGATAGAGTGTTTTCCTGGAATGCATAAGCCAGGTCCAACCCTCAGTACCACTAATGAAAGAAAAAAGGGAAAAAACAAATCAAAAGTAAACATCCTCCGGGACTATCCTTTCCCAGCAGCATACCCAGCAGAACATGTGATAGAAGGCTTTGTTGTGAATCCCTAAGAGTTAGCACCCCAGAAGATCCCACCATGTGGTGTGCCGCTGTGCCCGGGATCCTCTGTGGTTCTAAGTGAAACTAGCCCTTTAGACACAAGCCCCCAGGGATGGGGCAGCAAAGGCAAAGCAGTGAGGACCAGAGCTGCTTTCTGATGCCCTCTGCCCCCTCACAGTCCCAATCACAGAGCAAGCAGGAGTGATAGCTAGGAGCACCGAACTCTTCCTAGCACCACACTACAGCATCAGCTTCTAAAAAGGAACTAGGTTTTGTCACTTGGCCCAGAGGAGTTAACTCAAATCCCAAAAGACAGGAAGTGACACGCACCTGCTGAACACAGACAGTCGCCATCATTGGTTCTCGACTAAAGCAGGATTTCAGGTATCCAAGGACCTCTTCCACACACTGTGAGAGGAAGAGTGCAACATCAGTGACTCACAGGTGACCCACTATTGTCGCCACTCAGAAACAGACAGTGTCCATATAAACTGTATAATGTCAGAGAAATTCAGAGTAATATTTTCAATCAATCATCTTAATAATCACGAGAACGCCTGTATCTACAATTGTGTAAAAACTGCTTTCTGGTACAATTACACAATCAATCTGTCCCCCAATCATTCAGTAAATAATCAAGTATCTATATCTATACCTGTTTTCAGGGCAGGGATTATGGAGTGTGCAAAGGAGTCAAAAGCCTGCATTTGTGGATCCCTAAATGTGATCTGCTGAACAGAATGCTCAAGGCGCTGTGAGAGCCACTGCCCATGTGCCTCACCGCAGTCGGTACAGAATACTGAGTGTGCTGTAGAAATGATACTAGGAGCTGCAAATACAGAGAAAGAATGTAATTCCTGTCCTTCCAGGAACTCCAGGGTTACAGGGAACCAGGTCACTACCACAAGCATCACTACACAATGTAATATTGAGATTTCCATTTCTGTATTGACCCTCTCCTGCCTGAAATAATAAAAAATGTATTTTAAAGATTCCAGCTTTGATATCCTAGTTCTCAGATGCTGAACATCAGGCCACAGATATCAGCGATCCTGAAAAGTGAAATACAAACAAGGTCCCAGGATGGCTCTAGATGAGGACCTTAAGAGCATTCCCAGGCTGTGGCACAAGGGGACAGAAGCCAAGCTGTGCGGGCACCATGAGCCCAAAGATCCCAAGAAAATGAGTCATTCAGAGACCCCTGGAGATTGGAGGAGGGTGTTCCTTTAGTACTTCAAAGATAATTCTAAGGGAGCTAACAAAGTCAAGGCCTGAGAAGTAATCATCAGAAGAACTGAAGGAACAGTGGGCACTCGCACAAAGCTGGACCTGCTGGCTTCCAGAACAGCAGAAAAAATGGGAGTGTCTGATTTAGGGAAAGACTCAGCCTTAAAGAAATAGGTAGAGAGTAATAGAGGAACTAGAATAAAGGTGAAGCGTGATGGAGGGCTCCATTACTCTTCTGGCCTCCATGTGGAAAGGTGCCCATGTCCCAAACACATGCACATGTGCACGCGCGCGCGCACACACACACACACACACACACACACACGTACATGCACACACGAATAAATAATAAACAAATAACTTCTTAAGTTAAATAAATATAGAAGATTTAAAGAGAAATAAATCAAACTTCTAGTGATAAAGACTATAATGTTAATGATAAAAGATGTAACAGATGGGATTTTATAATATAGCACATGTGGGGATAGAAAAGCTTAGAGGACCTAAGGACTGCAACCAAAACTACAAAAGGAAAAGTAGATAGTAATTAAAAACAAACAGACCAAAAGGAGGGGCTGGAAGACAGTGAAACGCAGATGCTGTCGGCTGAGAACTTGAGCTGGGTTCCTAGCACCTACATTAATTGACTCACAACTACCTACAAGAGCTTCAGAAGCTCTGGTGCACCTCTTCTGAATTCTGCCAACACCTGAACTCACATGCACATACATACATACAGACACAGACACACACACACACACTTAAAAATGGTAAAAAAAATTAATCTAGAAAAATCACACCCAAATCCTTAAAAGAGCAACAGTAAAGTAACCAAGTATGGGTTTTAGAGGGTAATTAAGAGATAGGGTGAGGGAACAGGTGGGAAAGATCTAAGGAGACAGCCCCGACGTTTCTAATCTATGGGAAACTATAAAGGCCCAGAACCAAGAAACTCAACAAACCTGAATACAAGAAACACAACTGAAAGGAAAATCACATCAAGCTAAATCATAGTAAAATCACTCAAAATAGTATGAAGTCTTGGGAGAAGTCAGAGAAAAACACAATACAGAACAGTAAGGAGATGTGTAGGAAAATATGTATTATATATAATCTAAGCAAAACTTGCACATAATACATTCAATTATGTATAAAAATTGGTGTGGAATGAGAAGATGTACTGGACAGTGGGAAATGAAGGCATTTTGTCAATGTCACGTGGTGACACAGCCTAATCATACCTGGAGCAAAGCTCTAAGGTCTGTGAGACACTCATCAATTCTCCCCAGTCATCTGGTTTTGATATGGCTGTCTTTTAGCTCCTACCACAGCTTCCCCAGTTTCAGCCTCTGAGGGCCACGTACACTTATACCTAGCTTACCAGGTGTGAACACTATACCCAACTTTCAAACTGATTTTTGAAAAGAACATATGTTTATTGAACAACTGTGCTGAATGTTAATAGTTCAAGCACTGCTGCATGCAATGAAGGGACAAAAATGTAAAATAGTGTGTTGTCTGATACTATCGGTCAAACAAACAGATAAACAAGGAAGAAAAGCAGGATTCAGTCTGTATTGGATTTGTGCAGACTTCTTTCCTTACCATTAGTCCCTAAATAATACAGAATAACAACTACTGGAACTGTAACAAATGCATGATGCTGTAAATCATTTCAAGGTAACTGAGTCTTATAAGTGGATGTGGGTAGGCTTTCAAAATTTGATACCATTTCATACAAGGAACGTCAACATGAATGCATTTTGACATCTGTGGTTGGCAGGTCCTGGGACTGTATGTCACTTAAAGATACAAGTTGAAGATGGCTGTCTCACTCACTGTGGAGTAAACTAGAAACAAGATGTATGGTTGAAGAGTGAGCAAAGTCTTTAGCAATGGCAGCACTAAGTGTGAGCACATGGGCTGGGAGGAAGACTTATTCTACTCAGAACTACAAATATGAATGGGCTTAGATCTGCTTTCTGAGCTATGGAAGGAGCTGGTCAGTCACCCTTGTTAATTTGGTTTTGTCTCTTTCAATTTAATAAACTTGAGGGAGAGACAAAGGATCCTATAAGCACATTTTCAACATGTTCCAGACTGAATAAAAAACTGAGGTAGTAAGACCCGACACACTGGTAACAGACCTAACAGAAGTGCCCTGGCACCCGGCAGTACTAGGACACAAATGGGATGCAGTTTCTCCTGCTTGCAGCATGTGACTAGGAATCATCTGAGGTACTCTGACCCAGGTTCAAGGAAAAGGGAGCACACACAAACCTTTCCAATGTCCTGCAGTGTCGCCAGCTCTAGAATCTGAGAAAGGACGTCCAAGGCAGAGCGCAGGAACCCCCCAAACTTTTCAGTGCTGTTCTGAAGATCTAAGGTAACCTTGGCAAGGTGGAAGGAGAGAGCACACAGTTACTGGCACCACCAAAGTCTGGTTATCTACAACAAAGACACAAATGCCGTCTGCTGCGGGGAAATGCTTAAGCAGTACTGACCTAGACTCTCACCGCCCCAGGGGCATGTGGCCACTTGTCAATTTAAGATGTAGTCAAATTAGTTTTAGGATGATTAAGATTCTGAAAGCCACAGCTTAACTGAAGTCTGTAACAATTCTGCTGTTTCTACAGATTCAGATGAGGGACTAACAGTGCAAAGAACCAGTCCAGAACACATTACAACAGAAGACACTCTGCCCCTGACCTTGAACCTAACCACCCATGACAAAGAGAACACAGGACAAATGCAGGGAAAGGACACTGAACAGAAAACGAGTCTCGATAGTTTACTGATGAACCACTGCACTTTCTAGCTACCCCTGAGGACTATGGAAGTCATGTATGTCCTACTGTGGCAGTATCCCACCTTCTTCTCAAGGCATTTTGGCCATCCCCACGTGTGGGTGACAAAAATGTTCCACTTGCCATGATCACCTAAGGTTAAACCAAGCCTGCCTCCCTCCCTCCCTCCCTCCCTCCCTTCCATATCTCTAGAGTTGCCTTTAACAATCTAACATAGTGCCAATGCAAAATCTGAGCTCTAAATCTTTACTAAAGTATAGACCTTCTTTTATCTTAGGCTTTATAAGAGCACTGTGTAAACTTTTGTATCTCAGGATTTTTAATTTCAATAAGTTTGGCTTTAAAAGGTTGTAAAATTCCAAATAAGAGAAAAGTTAGCTTAAAATTTGTAACAAAAAGGGTTAATAATTAAGTCTATGTACAGATAATCTTAATGTGCTATAGTATACCATGTATGTAATTTGGATTCAACTCTTGCTTAGGGCAAGGCAAAGGGCATGTGCAGAAGGGCTCACCTTACCACTATCTTGGTTGGTGACTTCATCAGGGTGAAAGTATACCATGTGACCTTAGCTAAGATGATTAGTGGTATCCCTCTGCCTCTCACTGTATTCCACTCTTTTGGACTAAGGAGGCAACACCAGGCTTCCAAGATGGTTTGTCTTAAAACTGGGTCATCCAAAAACCTGTGATATTTTATTATCTTTGTTAAGCTTTAGCTATTTGGAGAAACTAAGTAATATAAAAAGCTGATATATTACAAAAGTACACTATAAGAGGCCAGTCTGTGTGGAATGTATTTATGGTTTAAAGTTTACTTGATACTTTAAAAAAAAATTATATATATATTTTTAAGCTTAAACATATCAGGGATAAAATTATAAAACCCTAATCTTATAGAGTTGGCTTATTGTATTGTAGAATTATTGTAGAATTAGCTTAATAGAATTAGATTAATGGTCAGTCATCTTATAAATAATCAAATTACTTAATGTGCCCAGAACTATGATTGTAGTCACATAAGTACAAATTCATTCATTCACAGGGATACAGAGTTGGAGGGAGAAACCAACTTTTGTTTTGTTACACGGACAGGGTTTCTCTATGAAGTCCTAGCTGTTTCGCAACTCACACTATAGACCAGGCTGTATGAACTAAGATCTTCCTATTTCTGCCTCCTAAGTGCTGGGATTAAAGATGTGTGCCATCACCACACAGCTTGAGCTACTTCTATCTCCTATCACGTAAATATTCTGTATATGTTGTCAAGATTAAGCCTGAAAAAAGGTAACTCAAAATAAGCTTAAAGTAAACTTAAAGTGTTTAAATTAATACAGAATAATATTCAAAATCAAGTATCTAAAATTAATAATGAAAACTGAATGCTTAAGTAAAATGGGTTAAATTTACAATGCACTGGCAGGACACACCTAGGTTCAAGAAATTCCTTATTAGTCTCTGTTCACCTGGAGCCAATCCTTCAGTCTCCTATGAAGCACAGCAACACAATATGGCCTGCAGCCTTTCTTGCCCCTATCCATGGCTCCTATGGCTCCTACGGACCATCTTCTCCTGGCTTCCCTCCCTCAATCCATCGCTGAATCCAAGCCCCTAACTTGGGCAACACTCCTGCTCATCTACGTCATGCTTGCCAGAAAGCCAGGCGGGGCGCCCAGACCTCGGTCTCCTCCCGAGCACTGCAACAGACCACCAGCGGCAGCCCTCCTTCCCACTGCCACCATCTCTCATGGGTCCCATGGCCCATTCCCTCCTGGCCTCCTGCTACTCCTCACTGCATCCCAGCCTCCAACAGCATCAGGCATACTCTGGGAACACACCAGCTAAACACGCCAGGGAAACAAGCAAACTGCGGCATTCATATTCTGAAAACCAAGAAAGGAAACAGAAATCAAGGAACAAACCACCCAACCAACAAAGACAAACCCAGAAATCAGCACCTAGACCTATAATCACACCAAGCCCAGACACCTGGATGCCAGTGTTAAAAACACAATCAATAACAGCCAGAACAATAAATCCCTGCTAGAGTTCACCTATCCTACCACCATAGGCCCTGAATATTCCAACACAGCTGAAGCTCAAGAAAGAGACCTTAAAACCAACTATATGATAGAGATCCTTAAAGAGAAAACAAGTCACTTAAAGAAAGCCAGAAAAACACAGAGGGAAAAAAATCCTTTAAAGAAAGCCAAGAAAGTAGAAAACAACAACCATAACAAAACCATTGAAGGAAATGAATAAAATGTTCAGGACCTAAAAATAGAAACAGAAGCGATAAAGAAAACAAAAACTGAGGGAATTCTAGAAATGAAAAATTTAGGAATTCAAACAGGAACTACAGGACAAGCTTCACCAACAGAATATGAGAAACGGAAGAAAGAAGCTCAGACATTGAAGATATGACAGAAGAAATGGATACATCGGTCAAAGAAAATGTTAAATCTAAAAATTTCCTGATGCAAAACATGCAGGAAATCTGGGATGCTATGAAAAGACCAAATCTAAGGATAATAAGAATAGAGAAAGGAGAAGAAACCCAGCTCCAAGGCTCAGAAAATATTTTCAATAAAATCATAGAAGAAAAAAATTCTAACATCAAGAAAGAGATGCCTTTTTTTATGTCTACCATTTTATCTATATAATTTTCCTTGAAATAGTCAATTTTAACATGTTTTTCTATATATTTCTTGAATTTTATCAGAAATATTTCCATGTAAATCTGTAATATTACCAGAAAATGTTTATAATTCCACTTTCAATCAACTTAGGAATACTTTTATGCCTACCATTATTATATCTACATAAAATTTTCTATGATAATCTTCAATTTTAACATGTTTCTCTACATTTTTCTACAATTTTATCAGAAATATTTTCCATGTAAATCTTCAATTCTATTATAAAATGTTTCTACTTCCATTTTCAAATAATTTAGCAATGTTTTTTATGTCTACCACTTTTACTCTCTTAATTTTCCATGAAAAGCGTCAATTCTAACATGTTTTTCTATATATCTCTATTTTATCAGAAATATTTCCATGTAAATCCTCAATTTTATTATAAAACGTTTTTACTTCCTTTTCAATAAAAGAACACACTTAAAAAAAAAAGAAGAAAAGAAAAAAGAAAGAAGCATACTCACTACCAAAAGATTGGCCCAGAAAAGAAAGAAAAGAAAGTCTTCTGGCCACATAAAAATCAAAACACTAGACATACAGAACAAAGAAAATATTAAAAGTTACAAGGGAAAAAGGCCAAGTAATCTACAAAGGCAGACCTATCAGAATTACATGTGACTTCTCGATGAAGACCCTAAAAGCCAGAAAAGCCTGAACAATAGTGTACAGACTAGTATACCCAGCCAAACTTTCAATTACCATAGATGGAGAAGATAAGATGTTCTGTGATAAAACCAAATTTAAGGAGTATGTATCTACAAATCCAGCACTGCAGAAGATGCTAGAAAAAAAACTTCAACATAAGGAGATTAACTACACCCATGAAAACACATGAAATAATCTCACACCAGCAAAAACAGAACAGATGCACACACTACCACCACCACCACCACCACCATGACCACCACCACCACCACCACCATAATAAAAAGAAATAACATGAATCAGTAATCAATGGTTATTGATATCTCTCAATTCCCCAATAATGGAAACAAATTTCCAAACAAATGCACCTATGAAATAATCTTGTGTAGCCATTTTAATATCTAACAAAATAGACTTCAAACCAAACCTAATCAAAAAAAGAGAGGGGAAGGACACTACATACTCATCAAAGAAAAAATTTACCAAGATGACATTTCAGTACTTTTTTTTTAAGAATTAATTATTTTATGTATATGAGTATACTGTCTTCAGACACACCAGAAGAGGGCATCCCATTACAGATGATTGTGAGCCACCATGTGATTGCGTAGAATTGAACTCAGTCAGGAGTCCCACCTATGCCCCAAAGACATGACCACTCAATTTTGTAAAAGAAACATTACTGAAACTTAAATCACACATTGACCCTCACATATTGATAGGGGAAAATTTCAATACCCCACTTTCACAAATGGACAGGACATCCAGACAAAAAGGAAACAGAGAAATGTTGGAGCTAACAGATATATGAAATCAAATGGACCTAACAGATACTTACAGAACATTTCATCCAAACACAAAAGAATGCACCTTCTTCTCAAGCCCTTTCTCTAAATGGACACATACTTGGATGCAAAGCAAGTCTTCCATATAAACAAGAAATAATTGAAATAACTTCTTTTATCCCATCAAAGCAACATGGATTAAAGCTGGATATCAATAACAAACACAACAGAAAGCTTACAAAGTCAAGGAACTAAGCAACAATAAATAATAGCCTGTATTATTAATATTTGCACATTATTCAACATAATTGTATAACATATTCGTCATACTTGGCAGCAATGACCATCACTTAGACACTTTCTGTTCAGATTCAATCCTGGGACGCTGACTCTGACTTCTTTTCCAAAGCTTCTGAGTGCTCAGTCCTCATGCAGGAGTCTGGTATAAGCCACTGGCTAACAAAAGGTACTTCATCCTACTACATAACTCTGGTACATGGTCCAGCCAGTTGTGCAATTGTATTTAACCTCATGTTAAATTTATAATTTAACCTTATATTGTTTCATGTTAGTCTTTATGTAAAAGTTTTCTTCATGTAACTTTAGTCTCTTAATTTCCTCACAAAGTTGTGCAGTTATTATCTCCTGACTTATGTCCTGGACCTTTGCCAACTATTACATTTTATTGTGGCCTCTTGGATGGACCCTCTTCCGAGACACTCTAACTGCTGCCCCTCACAGGTCAGCTTTGAGGTAGTTACAAAGATCTATACCCCTAAGCCCATAAAGGCAGTCTGGGTCACCTCTGAAAGGGAACCAACGAGCATGGGCCATCTACCTTATCTGTCTTCTTGCCACTCTAGACATTTGGTTGGGAAGACCTCAGACCTAAAACAGCTTCTTTGGATCTATTAACCTCTCTGTCTCATCAGCTCTGATGAGCTTAAATATCCTTTAGGACCTGCTTGACTCCGTGACTGCTGCAGAACTTCAAAATTAGAAAAGACTAGATCCAACACTGAAGTGAGACTTGTGTTCTCTTCCATGAACAAGCAGTTTCCAGGCCAATGAATCTTAACTTCTTTGAAAAATCTTCAGCTACAAGCCTATTCCTACGTGTGGGCTTCTGGCTCCCTCCCGCCTTGGCTCCTCCCCGGAATCACTCCATTTCCCTTATTACATTCATGTTTATGTTTTGACCTGACTTTTAAATGTTTGACTCACTGAACTTCACATTACACCTAAACTAAATATTTGAAGTAAGCTTTCTCAAGAGCTCTATCCTACAACAGCCACATCTATGTATGCTCCTGATCGATCTATAAAAAGATCTATTAGATTCTGAGGAAAGCTGGCTTTGTCTCTTTTACCGCATGCCAGGTTTAACTCTTTAGTGAGAGTCCTTTATTTCTTATTCCCTCCTTTGCTATTCTGCTCCCTCTACTTCTGCTAATGGACGCAGTCACCGCCACCCCGAATCAACTCTATCCTCACTGTCTGTCACCAGTCTACTGTGTCTTTTCCACCTCTGCTTCTCCCTACTCTTCAGCATTCCTGGAACTCTTTCAGTTCTACTCTGTAACCATGTCAATTGCTTACAGCCTGCTGAGAATTATTTTCCAAGTCTTTTCACTCAGGAATATAAGACCACAGTGCCTGATCCATCTCAGCTAATCAAGTTAAGACTCTCCCCTCTTCACTGGACCAAAAACTACTGCCTCTAACGAAGACCCTCTTCAGCAGAAAACAGCTGTAACTGCCCTGCTCTGAATTTTTTATATCCTTTTAAGAGTTAAGAATGATGGTTTGCCACTTAAAGACTACACTTCCCAGCTTCCCTTGCAGACTATTTCTGGCCCATAAGGGGCAGCACCCTATCTTCTATACACATTTTAGGCATCCACATGTAGGTGACAAAATACTCCCCTTCCATGAATGAACACGGTTCTGCCTATGGTCAGACAGAGCCTCTATTTCTTTCCATCCTCTGTCTCTCTGCAGCTGCTTTTATATAATCTAAGAGGTCTAAGCCTGGGGTGCCCTGGGATTAACCTCAGTATGTCAGGAACAGGAAGGGACACCAGCAGTGCGACCTGATATCCTAAAGCCCAGAATAATGCACTGATGCTATATGTGGGATCAAAGGTCTAGTGAGGAATGGCTTCACTTCATTCACACTTCTTTCCCCAGTGTGGTGGTTTGAATATGCTTGGCTCAGGGAGTGGCACTATTAGGAGGTGTGGCCTTATTGGAGAAAGTGGATTGTTGGGGGGGGGGGGTGGGGAGTTGAGACCTTGTCCTAGCTGACTGGAAGACAGTTTTCTCCTGTCTGCCTTTGAATGAAGGTGTAGAACTCTCAGCATTTCCAGCCCCACATCTGCCTGGATGCTGTAATGCCTATATGCCTTGATGATATGGACTGAACCTCTGAACCTGTAAGCCAACCCCAATTAAATGTTGTCCTTTATAAGAGTTGCCTTGGTCATGGTGACTGCAGTAAAACCCTAAGACACCCAGACAACAGGGAACAAAAAATAGAAAGGGAAATAGAAGGAAGCAGGAGAGGAGTGAAAGCGGCTCAGAGTTAAGAGTGAAGGAAAGATAAGGTGAAAAGACACAGTAGGGCAGAACAGCTACTCAAAACACACAAACTTAAGAGTTAAAGAAGTAGAACCAGAGAGCAAAGGAGCAGAAATCTGAGATATTGGAGAGGTCAAATTTAAAAGCAAATACTTGAGGTTTCAGAACAAAGAGGGCCAAGAGGGGGACATGTGCTAGAAGCATGGGAAAGCCCCAGGACAGAGGAAGAAAGCACAAACAGGCAGAGCACTGCATGCACCCTTCTCTACATGGGCTGACAGAACACATAAGCAGAAGCTCTCAACTTCATCACTAGCTCTCAGTAAAAGAGCTACACACCTGGGAAACATTAGGCAATGCCAGAGTTATGGGAGTAATCTATTAAGTTCCTTTAAAACTTCTTTTAACTCTCATAGATTTCTGAGGCAAGGAAAGGAGCGTTAACAAACAGAAAGGTCCTGTAATCAAAAAGGCCATCTCAGTCTAACATGCACTTAGATGAGATCTGCCTGTGGATGACACAGTGGATATGATCCTAAAGGGAAATAATCTCCATGGGTTTTAGAATTAGACAGGCAATTCAAATTTTCATATGTAAAAATAGATAATACCCAGAAAGTTCTAAAGAAAAATAGGAAATATATCAGGAAACCACAATAATTTTAAAATGTGCTTCTACAGGGCATGGTGGCTCATGCCTTTAGTCCCAGTGCTTGGAAAGCAGAGGTAGGTGGATCACTGTGAGTTTGAGGCACTGAGGTTTGAGGCCAGTTTTAGTCAAGCTAGGGCTTCGGTCTCAAAAATAATTAATTCATTAGTTAAATAAAAAAAATTAATATGTCTTATTAAATGAGTGAACAGTTTCAAAACTGTAACTGAACATAACAAAATGTAACAAAAACATAAATGAAACTATACAATCATGAGATCTTAACATCTGATAAAGATCTATATATTTGATAATTGATTATTCAAATCAATAAGGGTAAATCTACAAATCATTCTTTAATGCTGGGATAACTATAGGAAAAAATGAATGTAAACCCAGACACCATCACTCAAAGGCCAATACAAAGCTGAATTAAGGCCATCTGGCAAGAGTCCCTACATGGACAGAAAACCCTAGCTGACAAGGGCGCCAAGGTTCTAGGTCTATAGTGAACATCTGCTTTCCCCCTTGAACCTACAAGTTTGGTTTGTGTTAGGCAGTTGTGTAAGGCTGACAGAGGGAGAAGGCACAGGAGACCTGCTTGGCTCGGATGTGTGTCTTCAGGATGTGGCAATGAACCTTACCTATGAACAGAACTATGTACTGAGCCCCAGGAGTCCTTGAGACATGTCTGTCTAAATCCAAGGTATTCTTGGCGAGTCAATAAACAACACCCAGAGATAAATATTTGTAAAGCTATCATAAACCAAGCTAGAAGACAAGTGAGAAGCAAAATTTAAATCCTATGTTACAGGGCTTCTTTCTATGTAAGCATGAACATAGGTACATGGAAATTCATGTTCAGAAATAAGCAGGGAGCAGTACCTTATAGTTGGCGTGAGTGGCTTTCAGGACATCATGCAGTTTGAGGTAGGAAGGGAGATGGTAGAAACTCCCCAGTGAAGATGATTTACTTGCTGTGACAGGTCCTGAGGTGTCTGATTGTCGAGAGGCTTAGAAAAAAACAAGACAAAACAAAACCCCAAAATTAAACTTATAAATCTAAGGAAAAAACTTTCGAAGTTTAACAGCAATTACTACAATGGTGACTTTTCAGAATGGTCTAACAGAAACATTCAAGCCTTCCCCTGACTTTTGAAGGATGTGCTATCGGAGGTAGAAAGGCATTGAGTAAAATCCTAAGAGCCTGAAAGCGAAAGAATGGAAAGAAGTGGCGGGCAGAAGGGCATCAACTGATGGAGTCATCTGTGGTCTCAGACCTCTGCTGACCAAATGTCTGAAGGCAACATCAGGACCCTTTGGTCTAAGTAAGTCTCCTGGGGTACATGGGGCTGACCCTGAGACAAGTTCTGGGCCCTTTCAGGAACACAGGTACATGAAAATTAGTTTACTGTGGATATGTCTTGAAAACTGTAAATGGAGTATACTACACTAAAGTGAGTGCCGAGCAGAGCAGTCTCTGCTCTTCACCCTTATCTAAATTTCTAAGGATTTCTCACTTGGAGGGCTTGGTTTGAGAAGTCATCAGTTACATTTTCAAGACTATAGCTTTTAAACAGACAAACAAACCTTCCTGCACTACTCTAGCCAATCTTTAGAGCGTCTTTTAAGATTTCATAGTTAGTCCAAGAATACAGAACATTCATTCACAGAATACCTTTAAGAGACCTATTGTATATTTCTGCTACAAGGTTAATAACATTCCAAATACATGAAAATCACAAGGGAAGATTTAAAGCTTTCTCACCAAAAAAAAAAAAAAAAATAAAAAAAAAAATAAAAAAATTCAAGTACTAAGCTAAGGCATCCATGTGGCTTACAAACAAGTACTTTACAGCATGTGTCTGCAAAGCCTGCTGTGAGTGAACATGCACAGAAGAAAGGTAGTCACAGGACATGGGGTCACTCTGCCTCCCATCCCAAAGGGCATAGACAGGACTCTGTTACTTTGACTATGACTCCTGACATCTCCCCAAGAACAGAAGCCTCTCCAAACATCTGTGTGATGTTTAGACTCCTGCAAATCAGATGACTATCTCCACTGTGTCTTTTTGTCTCTGTCCTCTTTGTTTTATGTAAGTTCTCACTTCACAAACCAAACTGGCCTCAAACTCTCTATCCACTCACCTCCTGAGTGGTTAAAGATACATCTTCCCTGGCTTCCACTGTGTTGTTACCTCTCCCAAACAGATTCCCCATTTGCCTTATCAGAACTCTTCCCGTACCATCATCGTTTGTTGTGCTTGTTCTTGACTGCCACCACCCACATCTATTCCTAGCCATCTTTGCCTACAGGTTTCTTCCCTGCAAGATGAGGAGAAGGAAGTAAGCACAGAAACGCAGGCTCCTTGCTATAGCTTTACTCTGTAAAGTGATAGTTTATCACAGACACTTATGAAGCACCCAGAGAACTCTTCCCTGGTTGTACTGCAGTGAACCAGCTTGCCTACTTATGGTGTTTACACTTCTGCACCACAGGCAGCTCTCTGCTCTCTAGAGATCGCTTCCTACCTGCACTGGCCTCACCGCCTTTCTTGGGACTCATTGGCGTAGCTGCTTGTTCTGCTGGTTCTTTCTCCTTCCCTTTCCGTCGAATAGGACTTAGAGAAGGGGGGTTTGTCAGAGAAGGCAAAGCTGCCTAAAATAAAAAACAAAAATATAATGGGATAAAACTAATACAGGAACCAAAACCTAAAACTGCTAACATACAGTTCTACTATGTACTGCAAAGTACTAGCCCAGGCAACTCATGGCTTGTGACCTCCTATTACAGAGATAATTCTACTTTCACCCACATAACTGGACGTGGCAGGTATGGCTCTGATCTTCCTCACACCAGCACTGAGAATGGGTTGGAGAAGGTTGGGCCTCCTGGGAGTTAAACAGACCTAAAGCCACTGGCACCCCCACCTATGTCCACTCTAAGAGAAGACAATCGGGACATTTTATGTAAACCATCACATGAGTAAGCACAGTGAAACATGTAAATTTTCATTTTTAAGTAAGGAAGCGGTGTTCTGAATTAAGCCACTTGCTCAATGTCACAGCTAAAACCCAACAAGTCAATATCCCAGATGTGACCCCAAGAATACCTGGGACAATTAGGCTACTACACACAAAGAAGAAGGGTGGCACAGGAGAACAGGTACAACATGGTAAGAGGCAGGCACATTAGGTCTTTGCTGTGCAGATCACTCCCTTCAGCATAATGAGGTCATGGTGACAGGGCCCTCATAAATAGGACCACTGCTCCTATGAAAAGAGCCTCCAGGGTTCCCTTTCCCTATCCTCCGTGAGAAAGAAGGCCAGACATCACCAGGGCTCAAATCTGTCAGTGCCTTCATCTCAGAATTCTCAGCTTTTAGAACTGTGAGAATAAGTAGTCGCCGAGGCTCTGTAATGATGGTAACCCAACCCAGATGGGTCACTTCGCGCCTTAGACCCTCATCTATAAAGATGAGCAGCATATCAGGAGACGGGAAGGCTGCCTGGGGGGGGGGTATACAACAGGGGCATGGAAGGATTTTAGAGTCACAATTACAGGGTTGACTGTAGCCATGTCCACACAACTCTGTGGCATAATTTAAAAAAAAAAAAAAAAAAGAACAACAAAAACCATGTGGTGACTCACACTGTAATCCCAGTATTAGGGAGGCTGAGCTGAGACAATCTCCGTGAGTCAGAGCCAGTCTGGGGTACACAGCAAGGTTCAGGCCAGCTGGCCCAGACTCAAAATTAAATTGTATACTTCAATTTTGTGGAATGTGAATTACCTCGATAATATGATTCCCAAATATAGGCCAGTGCAGATACACCAGTTTATACCAGAATCCAGAAAAGAGAAGGTATGCATTAATGAAAATGTACACTAAGACCAAAGGGATGCTTGTACACATGGCTATGAAGGTATACTTAGGATTTTTTTTTTCTGAGACAGGGTTTCTCTGTGTAGCCCTGGATGTCCTGGAACTCACTCTGGCCTCAAACTCAGAAATCCGTCTGCCTCTGCCTCCCAAGTGCTGGAATTAAAGGCATGTACCACTACACCTCATGTAAATTTTTAAACAAAGTATTTAATAAGGAAAAATAAGGAATAGTGAGCTGAAATAAAACTATGGCATCTCCCGTTTCTATCATGACAAGTACAAAGTGTAAGAAGAGAAGCAGGCACAGAGGGAAGGAGAGAAGGTCAGGCTCCAGCTGAGGCATTTGACACATTTGAGTCAGCCTCACAGAGCATCACCAGGATAGCAGGCACACAGAACTAAGGCTCCACAGACTTGAAGCCCCCAACAGACATGGGCACATCAGCAGCCTGATTCCCCAGCTGCCTGTTCAATAACCCATTTAGTCTGTTTAGTTAAGTCACACAGACACATTTCAAAAACCCAAGTGCCTCATGTGGTCAGTGACTACTGTCGTGGCTGGTATGGACATGGAAAATTCCCACTACGGCAGAAAGTCCCAGAGAATAGAAAGAGAGTAGATAATCCACAGGACAGCACCTTTAACAGTGGACAGGAAAAACTGAACCAGACAGTGCAAGATGTTGGAAGAAACACAGGAAGCCAAATCACTCGGGGTAAAAAGTAGCCCAGAGGATAGGAAGGCTGTCAAAGTACCCAGAAAACTGAAATGGCTGCCACAGTAGAAGTACTCTGAAAGGTGCCATCAGAAACCAGACAGACTAGACTTGAAGAATGGATGGCTCAAGAAAGGGAACGGGGTCCTGCCAAAGAGGGCCAAAGACCTCAACACGCAAGTCCACGCCTGAGCAGATGGAGGCGCTTTGTGGGTAGGATGATTCTTCAAGGGCTTTAAAGGAACCTGGGAACCTGGTTGACACCAAAAAAGAAAACAAAATAACTACATCGTTATGTTAAATAAGTGTCTGAATAAGCTAATTTCTTTACTTATAGCAAGAAATAGAGAAGGAACAGACATCTAACGTGGGTGTTCACAAGTCCAGTCATTAGGCAGATGATAATGGCTGCCTCTAAGGAACAAGTTACCTTGATGGCTGGTCCAGGAGTCACATCATCCAAGACATGAGCACAGATATTGATCACCTTCAGCAGGTGGGAGAAAAGCTGCTCTACCATGGGCACCAGAGTCCGATCCCCCAGAGCAGGCCAGATTTCCTCCTGTCTGGTGGCTGCTGAGGTGGCTTCTTCTTCAGAGGTCCATGAACTTCTCAGAGACTTGGGGGCACTCGCTGCAACACAGGCACACACATTACTCTACCTCCAATATGTGAAGTGGGAAATGGTTGTGGCCCAAGTTTCTCACTGATCTGTGCTAACACATAGATGAACTGGACATCTGAACAGATGCCTCAAACTTGCATAAAAGTGGCCTCAATCTTCCACAAAGTCACCACCATCCTCCAGCTATGGGTGTGTTCCTCACAAGGGAGGTGCAGCTGGAGACCAGGCCTGGAGACGATTCCTCCATTATGCTTTTTACCTCCTTTCTCAACTCCTTAAAGTACACTCATGACTCAGTCTTGTCCCATAAACACCTAAGCCTCCCTACAAATTCCAGCTCAAACTCAAATCAGGCCTGGAGAGCTCCATAAACATATCAATGAGAAACAGAACAAGTCTGGCACCCTATCCCCAAGTAGATTCAATGATTTCTGACTTGGCTGGCTGTATTCTCCATTCTTACTCTTGTCCTCAGGTGATATCCATAGTAACATATTCAATATTACATGATTTTTCAGTTCTCCAAATCCTTACATATGCAATACCCCAGCTGGTGTATCCTTTTTTATTAACCTATAAATCTGGACAAATAAGAACGTATGCAGCTGCTCTGCTGCTCCAGTGCTTGTCTGTCTGTACCGCCTGCTACTCTACAACCCCTTGAAGAACACAACTCTGCCTGGCACATGGCACCCAGAAAACAAAACTCAAGTGAGTTTATCCACAGTAAAATGGAAGAAAAATAAGTCACATCCATACACTGCCAAAGGTTCACTAAATTAAACCTCTTGTAATTTACACACACACACACACACACACACAAACTAAAAATACTCAGCACATAACTACTCCCTTCATACACATTCACATAAAGAGACAATATCTTAAATCTGGATTAAGAAAACCAGCTGTCTCCCAAAATAACAATTGTGTTCTTAGAATCTGAGTGCCCCTCACCAGCAAAGCAGAACTCAGCCTCAGAGCCTATCGCTGCCAGTACCTGCTAGTAAGTTTCCAGCCAAAATCAAGGCATCCTGATGGGCTGAGAGATCCAGTGGGAACCAAGCTGATGAAAGCAAGGTGAGAATCATGGAGGCCATCCCAACAGTGCAGCTCTTCCTGGACTCATCAGAGGTGCTCAGTGGGGGCACTCTGAAAGCAGACATTTCCAAACTCAAACACGAAGTTCCAAGCATACGGTCTTGCTCTTCAATGCCCCCATGAGCCACCCATTTTACCTTTTACCCTGTTTGTTGATGTGGTTTGGATTACTTAAGTCTCACTTTCACTTATGTAGTCCCCATGGCCTGGAACACACGATGCAGCCTATGCTGTATTGTAAAATGTGGCAAACCTCCTACCTCTGCTTACCAAGTTCTGAGGTTACAGGTGTGAGCCACTATCATTTTAAAACTACTAACCAACTAACACTCTTCCTGTAAATCACGACTTCACAAAAGTCACTTGGGAAATGAAATCACACAGTAGAGTTCCATGAGAAGACTGATTATTCTGATGAAGTTCGAACTTGTTTCCCTTTCTGACTTAGCAGACTATACTCCAATGTCAAAGTTGCTCAAAAAGTGCAGGACCTGTGACTAGAACCTGTAACTGTTCAGTTACAGGTTCTCAAGGAAAGAACAGAACAATCACTCCAGATGACAAAGTATGTGACTATTAATTGGCGATAAATTCATACTCAGAAGAAATCTTTAGATTTCCTTCCAGATGTGAAGGGAACCCCCAAAGTTTCTCAGTCGTCAGCACAAGTGAAGGCTTGCTCATTAGTGCTGAGAAAAGTAAATTATATCCAGATGGCAGCAGGCCCTTTACCGGGGAAATTATTTTTGTAAGGGAACATAATAGAAGCACACTATTTCCTAGAGCACACTCACAGCTCATCAAAATTCTGGATGCTACTGGACTTTCATTAATAAATAATTTTAGAAAGAATTAAACTAATGAGAATGTTTGTACCTGCATATGAAAATTCCTTAATGAGCTCACAGATGATACCCTCAGACCCCTAAAGATGCTTACAAGCACCTGACATTCATAAGAGTCACAATTGTTTCAGTGTCCCCAACAGTTCCTTCACCAATTTCACACATTTCACATGGCAGAGACAAGGGATCCAAGGTATATTTTTCAAAAAAAAAAGGCAAAGAGACCCAACCTAAAAGGAAAAGGAGAAGACAGGAGGGGAGAGAAGGGGAGAAAGGGGAAAGGGGGTGGAGTGGAAGAGAGACCCTGCAGCTATGCTTGTCCTGGGTGGGTAGCTGACTGGCACACTGAGGAATGCACATACCCACAGTGCCATCCTAAACTCCAAGTGCAAACTGGAAATGCGGCTGAGAGAAGACACAAGGCTTCACAGCATCCAAACTGCAGAAGAAAGGAATGGAAAAATCAGACCCACACACCACCAAAGCTTACTGAATTATACACACAAAAAAACAAATTAAAGAAAAACTGAGAGCTGTAAGTAACAACAGGGTAGTCACCCTACCACTAGACCCTGCATGTTTCACACAGCAGAGCTGGACATGGTCAGTAAAATGAGAGCCCACAGACAGGTAATCAGCACCTCCTGCTAGGAACTCTAATTGTCCAGGGAGACTCAAAGTCTCCCTAGAAGTTTCTCTCTACCTCCCTCAAGACATAAGCTCAAAATGATTAAAATAACCCTCCAGATCAGACCATGCTTTGACATGTGCAGATCACAATTAAAATGAGTCTCATATCTTGAACAAATTTAAATTTGAAAGGCATTTAGTTACAAAGACAGCTGAAATCTCAACTGTGTGATTCTCAACAAAGTCCAAGTAATTCCATTGAACAAATAAGAAAGAAATTCCATTGAACAAATAAAAGTCTGTCGAGGACCCATTACATAATAATTCTGCATAATATTCCTCTTTCTGATTTTAAAAGTTACATGTGATTATTTTAGAAAATTTAAGAATACTTGAAAATTGTAAGAAAATCAAAGTCACAATCCTAAAAATCATTCTATTCTGCTTGTCCTTTTTCTGAGTTTGTAAAGACTGTACACATATGAATATTACTTTTCTAACCTAGAATCAAACTACATTTCCCAGATGATTTTATTCTATCTCTGTCATTCAACATTAAAACTTAGGTTACATGTCTCTATATCATTAAAATTCTCCAAAGCAACACATCAACATGTATCTAACATATTACTATATGTTATTTGGTATTTTATTGTAATTGAAATATAATCATTCTTAGATTCTTATATATTAGTTCTTTTCCAATTTTAATGTGATTAACAAAATGTAGTTGGCATTTCTGGTCTACTCCTTTAGTATACATTACAAAGTCAGAGTCAATTATTCTAGAGGCATTCTCAATTCAAATTATGAGGTTTTTAAATTTATAGTTAAATTATATTTATGCCACGTGCATAAATAAAGAGTTCAGAGGAATTGTGGGCTCTGTTCTCTCCCTTCAAATGTATGGGTGTCCTAGGGATCCAATTCAGGTCATTAGGCTAAAAACCAAATATCTTTACCTGCTGCCCCATCTGGATAGCCTGTTTTAGATAATTTTTATTTTGTTTTATGAGATAGGATTTCTCTGTGTAGCCCTGGCTGTCCTGGAAATCATTATGTAGACCAGGCTGGCCTCAAACTCTGAGATCTACCTGTCTCTGCCTTCCAAGTGCTCAGATTAAAGGCATGAGCCAACATCACCTAGCCCAATTTAGAACTTTTATTTGATGACTTTCTAGATTGGATCAATTATTTACAATGAGTGTGTGTTACTTTGGAGTCTGTTGAAAGAAGTACACTTCCTTATAAAACACCTCAAGAGAGAGACCTCAAACAGGCCCTTCCCATTGTAAAAGACATGCAAGGCAATCATATTAAGCCCAAGAGAGGAAACTTACGGTGAGTGCCCGTGTTGTTGATGTAATGAGTTCATGAGAAACTGCAGCAACAACTCTTGAGAGGTTGTTTTCCATGGTGACATCTGTTATACTTGGCAGTAAGCTATAGCCTCTATAGATTCTAGTAAGAAAAATACAGAGGCTCTGATAGCATATATTTTTCATGATCAAATGACATTTGAAAATTTATGACTAAGATCCAGAAGAAAGTAAAGCAGCCTTGACTTAAGAGTAAAGAGGCTGAGAGTGAGGCTGGGTCTGGCTCAGCAGGGGAAAGCTTGCTTAGCAAAAGGCCTTCCTGAAGGGACTAGAATACTCATCATTTAAAAAAAAAAAAAATGAAAGAAGAAGAAAAGAAACGCCTGACTTCTCCTTCACTAGATGCCCCCACACATTATTTATGGTGTGCTGCTGGTTGATTTTTTTTCCCTTAAGTTAAAGATGAGAGTCATTTAGGAGTAATAACTTTAAAGTTTGATGAGTTGAGTTCCCAATTCAGGAAAAAAAAAAATCAAATTACCATGTGAGCTTGGAAGTCATTTGGTTGAGTTGTGTGTTTGTTGTTTCAAATCATGAAAATAGACAGGTATCCTGCAAATCCAGTCTTAAGAATTTAAAAGATAGGTGTCCCAAGGGCAGGCTTCACTATTCTTACTGGAATCTTCCCATGGACCCTGTACATTCACTGGAACCTTCTTGCTCTGCCAATCTACTTGCTAGGTAGGAGAGTTATGTGGCGAATGGACCCTGCCCATGTGCTAGCAATATAGGCTTGAGAATCAAGACTACACACACAGCAGTCTGACCCTTGGCATCAGCCCACCTACTCATTAGCTAAATTCACTAAAGGAGTGAAACTTCTCCATGGAGAGGTTTTAAGATGGCATCTGAAATTCACAAACGAAAATGCAATTATCAGATGAGGAACTTAAAGAACCTACTGCAAGACTGAGGACATTACTGTTATATGACTGAGAAGAGACTTAACCACAGGGGGGTGTGGCAAACTATGATATCAGATAAATATCCTGTTAATGAACAAAGGCCTCTGCTTTTAGGGGCTGCATGTGGTTTTAGGAAAGAGACCAGGAGAGCGGGTACCACTCTCGAGAGCGAGGCACACTTTGCTCACAAAGCGTGGTGCTGTGGGCAGTGTATCTGGTTATGGTGCTGTGGGCAGTGTACCTGGTTATGGTGCTGTGGGCAGTGTATCTGGTTATGGTGCTGTGGGCAGTGTATCTGGTTATGGTGCTGTGGGCAGTGTATCTGGTTATGGTGCTGTGGGCAGTGTATCTGGTTATGGTGCTGTGGGCAGTGTACCTGGTTATGGTGCTGTGGGCAGTGTACCTGGTTATGGTGCTGTGGGCAGTGTACCTGGTTATGGTGCTGTGGGCAGTGTACCTGGTTATGGTGCTGTGGGCAGTGTATCTGGTTATGGTGCTGTGGGCAGTGTACCTGGTTATGGTGCTGTGGGCAGTGTACCTGGTTATGGTGCTGTGGGCAGTGTATCTGGTTATGGTGCTGTGGGCAGTGTATCTGGTTATGGTGCTGTGGGCAGTGTACCTGGTTATGGTGCTATGAGCAGTGTACCTGGTTATAGTTCTGTGGGCAGTGTATCTGGTTATAGTTCTGTGGGCAGTGTATCTGGTTATGGTGCTGTGGGCAGTGTACCTGGATATGGTGCTGTGGGCAGTGTACCTGGTTATGGTGCTGTGGGCAGTGTACCTGGTTATGGTGCTGTGGGCAGTGTACCTGGTTATGGTGCTGTGGGCAGTGTACCTGGTTATGGTGCTATGGGCAGTGTATCTGGTTATAGTTCTGTGGGCAGTGTACCTGGTTATGGTGCTGTGGGCAGTGTACCTGGTTATGGTGCTGTGGGCAGTGTACCTGGTTATGGTGCTGTGGGCAGTGTACCTGGTTATGGTGCTGTGCAGTGTACCTGGTTATGGTGCTGACGGAGAAGTGCGAGGGCGGCTGGGTCTCATGCATAAGAAGCTTCAGGTAAACACTGCTTTGATCTCTTGCTACAGCCACGACTGGATCAGCCTGTCCTTGGTCACACTTATAAAACAGCTTTGGGACAAGCCTGCGGTGAAAGAAAAACTGATCTACTCAGAAGGCACGTGAAATTCACCCATCACCACACTTTTCCCCAGAGAGAGAACCCAACCTATGCCCTTGACAGCCTTCAGAGCTGTGCACAGCAATTACATCCAGGAGGTAGAAAGAAGCAGAAGCCTCTTTCATTCTTAGTGCTCATCTCTCAACTACACAGTTGACAATGAAAGCACATTAGTTTTACAATAAAAGGCTAGTGATTTGTTTCTTCAAATTATCACTTGAGTAAGTTTTTTAAATAATTAAATGGGATTCCTTTTGCCTCTCCCATTGTCTTACTATATCTTTCAACCAAAGAGTAAAGAGATAAATACTGGGAAAGCACCTTGTTAATGATGTTGCTGCAACATGTCGAACCCTGGGGTCTTCATCTCCAAGCAAATAAATGACCACATTATTGAGTACTCGTTCTTGTAGTTTTAGAAACTTTAGAGACAGAAAATAAAAATAAGTTTAATTTCTATAATGTTGTTTTTGTTGTTTTATTTGGGGGAGTTTGGATTTTTTGAAATACAGTTTCATTATGTGGTTTTGGCTAGTCTGAAACTCACTATTTAAGGTTGGCATGTACTGAACTCACCAAGATCTGCCTGCCTCTGTCTCCCAAGTGCTGGAATTAAAGGCATGGCCACCATATCTAGTTAGTTAAGGAAGGCACTTTGGAAAGCTAGTCAGGATGAACTCAAGATGACTTATTTTAAATCCATTCCATATACTGACAAACTTCATGACATAAAGTGATAAATATATAGCACAACAGACATTCAGCAGGACTTTACACCACTGGGAAGACCCTGCTAAGACAGTGTCCAGAAGATAGGGCCCACAGTCTCACAACATGAACTGCTTACCCCTGTATAATGATGAGCCCCTCGGTGTAAACTTTCTGCTTTTGCCTCCAAAAAACTCACCAGCCTAACAAAAGAGCACAATCAACAGAGACGTCATTCATTTAGCAGACACAGTGCTGGCCTGTAGCCCTCAAACAGCTCAACATGAAAGCAGTCTCTCAGAGGCAGCGCAAATGTCTTCTATAAATTCTTGACTAAACAAGTAAGCACTGGATAAACTGTTTTTCATCAAAATACAAACCTACTATTTCAAGAGTAAGAGTTCCATGAACGAGATTAAACACAGAGAGGACAAGCATGATGAAACTCCCACCCAAATGACTGGCTGTGTGCCCCATTCCACAGTCCTGATTGCAAGGACAGAATAATCCTTCTTTCAGAGATAGTCTGAAGATGAGACACAATAATCCACAGGGCCTACAGTGGCTTTAAAAATCAAACGGGCTGGAGAGATGGCCCCATGGTTAAGAGCACTGGTTGCTCTTCCAGAGGAGCAGGGTTTGATTCCCAGAAACTACAGACTGCTTGCAACTGTCTATAACAAATTCCAAGGGTTGCAACTCCCTTTTTTGGCTTCCGTGGGCACTACATGCATATGATACACACACATACATGCAGGAAAAAACAAAAACAAAAACCAAACAAACAAGCAAAGAACAGGAACCACACACACACAAATATGAATAATAAAGGAACATTTCCTTTCTAAAAGAAACTTAAAAGAAACTGCTAACTAAAACTTACTCTGAGGAAATAAAAGATACAATATGCTAGGTTTTGAAATTTTTGGGTTTTGGGTGGGGGCATTTAGTGTTAAAAAATGTATTTAGAATTATCCAGCTGGACTCAGTTTAGATAATCTCAATTATATTTGCAGCATCCAAAGTGTCATAATCAGGAAGTAGTCAAACATGCTGTCTTCTCTCCATCAGGCTGAGGCGGGTGCTGACTTTGGCCACATAAGTGTCACAGAGTTATCTATAGCCTGCGAGGTCCTATTCTTGTCGGTCTTGACACTTTCAACCTTTATTTCTCCGAGGAGGGTCCTGGAGGGTATGTGGCCTGCCCAAGGGGACGTGGGTGATACTAGAACACCTTCCTTACTGCCTCCAGGACCTTCACCATCTTCACTTTGGCTTCAGTTTTGGGAGGGGCAAGTTTTCTACTTCACTTTCAGCACCATCCTGGCAAAAAGCCACCTTTGTCTGTGAGACAGGGACTCTCCCTACTAAGCTAGGCACAGTGGTGGCCCAGCAAGGCCCATGGACCCAGCCCCTCCATTTCTCCAGCACTGTGGTGACCACCACGCTGCTTACACATGGTGCTGCTATCAAACTGAAGGTTTTTTTTGGTTTTTTTTTTAATATTTATTTATTTATTATATATATGTAAGTACACTGTAGGTGTCAGATCTCTTTATGGATGGTTGTGAGCCACCATGTGGATGCTGGGATTCGAACTCATGACCTTTGGAAGAGCAGTCAGTGCTCTTACCCGCTGAGCTATCTCTCCAGCCCCAAACTGAAGTTTTATTTGTGTGGCCATCACCCATCTCCCCAGTCCTCAAGTTATTTTTTTAAACGGTAACAAAATACCATTCAACTATCTCCCTTAAATCAGAATAAAGTACATTAAAAACGAAAAAAAAAAAACAACAACAACAACAAAAAAAAAAAACAAGCAGAGTTGATAGCCTGTTTAAAAAGTTTGAAACAAGGTTTCTCAAAATAAGCAAACAAATAAACAAACAACTCAGTGGAGCTAGAGAGATAGCTCAGCACTTAGAAACCCTTTCCTGTCTTCCAGAGAACTGGAGTGTGGCCCTCAGCAGCTGTGTTGGGAGGCTTCCACCGTCTAACTCTGCTCTAGGGATATGACGCCTCTGGCCTTCTCAGGCACTTGCATGTGCACAAACCCACATGCCCAATATAGGCATATCTGACATAATTAAAAATAAGAAAACTAATTCTTTTTACTCCTGCCATCTAGAAAAACAGGACAACCAGAAAATTTTATCTTATTTAAAATATCAAAATCTCCAAGTTCAGAATTCAATAAAAACTATCCCCTGTTCTCTAATTAGACCACAGATGATCCGAACAGGTAGTACACACAACAGCCATGCCAACTGCAACAAGCTCAGGACTTTTAATTTTTAATTTGAACTTCTGAATCGGGACTTGGCTCCCTTACCTGAAGTCAATCTCTGCAAGAGTTTCCAGCAGTTCAGTCCTCACCAGCCAGTAGGAGCTGTTCTTCAGAGGCAGCAAATCAATAAGCAGTTGTAATCCCAAGTCACTGTAGCTGCTGCTGCAAAGACTCAGGACACAGTGCTGAAACCCCAGCCCACAGCAGAAGGCATCAGGTCAGACACCTCACCTTACAAAAGGACTCTTATGCATGCTCCTGTTTTGTGCTAGTCTATCTTTAAGAAGCAACAAGAAGCAATACAGATTCCCAGAAGTATTCAAGATACATCTTTATCTTACTATGCTGAGTTTAAAAGTAAATGTGACCATTACCCAGAACTTTTGTTTCTTTCTGCCTGTGATTACTCCCCTTGACTCTTGAGCCTCAATCTCAGGAACACTACCAATTGGTTTAGGGGAAGATGACACTACATAATCCTACCACATGTGAAAAGAAGTCTTAGGCCCAGCATAAGGAGAAGAGACCCATATCAAAGAGTATCTCAGATGTGAGTAGACTTTTTTGATGGACAAGGAAGGAACCAAAGTGGATCTTATATTGCTATAGCACCTACAGCCTCAGAGCTTGAAGGCATTAACTATCCTGTAGTTATCCTATACATGGATGACACATGTACACATCCCAACACAGCACCTGTGCTGTCAGCAGGCCTCCTTGGATCAAAAGATACAACTGACTGAAACTTAACTTAAAAAAAAAAAATGGTGCTTGGGCTGAAAAGATGGCTCACTGGTTAAAAGTGCCTACTTACTGCTCTTTTGAGGGACCTGAGGTAGGTTCCCAGCATTCACATCAGGTGGCTCACAGCCACCAGAATTCCAGTTACCGGGGATCCAGTGCCCTCTTCTGGCACCTGTTGCTATTGCCCTCACAAAAATAAACTAACTCTCTCTCTCTCTCTCTCTCTCTCTCTCTCTCTCTCTCTCTCTCTCTCTCTCTCTCTTCTCTCTTCTCTCTCTCTCTCATACACACACACACACACACACACCATTAAAAATATAAACTCGGTAAAAAAAATTAGAACTAGAAAAACATTACTTTGAGGTCATTAAATTTTTTAAAAAAGATGACAGTCCCTTCCTGAGACTTAATCACTGTTTTTGTTTTGATTTTCTCTAGTTAAGTTTTCTGCTACTGAATGAAGCTGAGTGGTAAATCCATAGAAAGAACTGTTTACAACTTATGGAATGTGAACATTGAGCTCCAAATTTCACAGTATCAATGGTAAGCTCAGAAGAGTTTATGTGAAACATTATACTCACCCTCACAGCTGTGCAAGCCAACTTGCAAGTAACAGAAGATTCATCCTTCAAAGTTTTCTGCAGTAAAGGGATGCAGTCCACCAGAGAAAATGTATTTCCTAACCATAAAAATGAGCAAGAAATATCTCATCTCTATAGGAACATGAACATGGGAACAGAGTTCAGAAAAGACACCAGGACCAACTGTCCTGTTACCTGTCAGAGTTCTGATGTTGCCCAGCCAGTCACCAACACGGAGGCGGGACCTGCTGAGGATGGAGTAGACAAGGGTCCCACAGAGAATGGCAGTAGCTCCTCGGACCTGTGGGTCTCCATGATCAATGTAGTTCAAGATGTCAGAGACATACTGTTCCTCTGTGGACATAAATGGCCCAGTCTGTACCTTCTCCACAATCAAATGTATACTACAAATGAAGCTTCATTCTCAGAAAAGGAGGAAGAGGGAACATTTTACATGTGCAAAGGACCTGACTATAATTTCCTAAGTAGTAAAAGATGTTTGGGGTTTAAAGTTTCTAGAATCCTCACATTGAAATTATCTCAATATGTCAGAATTTCTAAATTGTGATTCCAGGCTGTCAAATTAAAATCAAACTTCCAAGATTTCTTTTGAAAATAAAGATTAGAAACAACCAATCTAGTATATATTTGTTAACTTTAAACTCAATAACGCAGATTTGCCTTGTCACTCAAAGAAAGAAAGATACTTTCTACTCCACAACAACAGCAGGCAGGGTGTGGTGCTGTACTGACCAGGCCTACCCTGAATATGGATGTGGCCCAGAGCAATTTTACAATGCAACTTATGATTTAAGAAGAAATAAAGTATGTGTATAAATAACTTTTACATTTCCAGATTTCTGCTTTATGACTTATGTGGTCATGTATGTGTAAACTACACATAAGGGGAGGCATGAGACTAACATGACAATATGCATATCTGGAGAGCTCTAACAGCTGAAACATACAAGCTAACTAGAAACACTCACTACTCTAAGACAAAAGAAGGCAAGACTAGGAGATAGTTTAAGCACAAATTAACTGGTGAATTGTCAACATACCGGTACTTTCCATGGTATTAAGAGGTACTTTGTACA
The DNA here is from genome assembly GCF_947179515.1 of Apodemus sylvaticus. Classification (NCBI taxonomy): domain Eukaryota; kingdom Metazoa; phylum Chordata; class Mammalia; order Rodentia; family Muridae; genus Apodemus; species Apodemus sylvaticus. The sequence goes on from NC_067482.1 coordinate 76,238,212, forward strand.
GTTTGCTGAAGAAGGATTCTGGATGAAGGGCCACAGCTGCACCAATACAGCTGAGGGCCAGGGCCTTCACACTGACTCTTACATCTCTGTCTGGAACCAGTGCTGCAAAGGAACCACCCAGGCCCCTTTAGCCTTTTCCAAGAACAAAACTCAGCCCTCTCAATCCCTCCTTCTGTCAGCAGAAATGGAAAGTAAACTTGACCCAGTAACCCAGCAAACTGACTTCTGAACCCATGAGCGTCCCCTCAACAATGCATCTACTCTGCTGTGCTTACCTTTCTTTTCACCAGTTAGCAAAAAGGAAGCAGATAAAAGACGGACACAATGTACCAGAGGAGCAGAATCACCATCAGTAGACTGTCCTATGTCACCTTTGATTCGGCATGGCTAGAACAGAGAAGTGAACATTTGATTCACTAGTTCAGTCACAAAAATAATCCACATCAGGGTGCTAGAGACAGAGATGCCTATACTTGGCCCCTCAGTGGCTGATCTCAAACAGAATACAACTGGAACTCTGAAGCACAGGGCCAAAGGGTGTGTGACAAGAGACAAGACTAGTATGGCCCGTTGGACGGGAAGATGCTAAAACACAGCCTTCAGGAAGTGCTGTTCATATCTGCAAGTCACAAGTGTCTGTGACTATGACACAAAAACTGCCAAGTCTACATAGTGAGACCCTGTCTGAAAAGATACTCCAACACACACACAAACCAAAAGACACTAGGCAAGTTCAAGGGTCGGAAGGAGACAGAAGAGCACTCTTCAAAGAAGTCATTTTGATGATACAATTAAATGACACATGTATGCCTGACTTTAAGGAATTTAAGTTAACTGTAAATTTACATGTAATGTGTGTGTAAAGCAAACAGAGAAAGAGAGATGTTTTAATCAGTTGAGTGAGCAAAAGTAAGAACTGCTGCAAAGCTTTGCACAAGCCTCAGAGAATACAGGATATCAGGCAGGGCAGAGCTCAGCACAGGGCGCATCTGTGGAGGGAGGAGTCTCTGGAGGCAGAACTAATGCTTCTATGGAAAGACTCAGTGAAACAGTATTCGGCAAAACCAGAACGGGGAAGTGGGAAGGGGTGGGAGGGAGGACAGGGGAAGAGAAGGGGGCTTACGGGACTATCGGGGAGTGGGGGGGGCTAGAAAAGGGGAAATCATTTGAAATGTAAATAAATTATATCGAATAAAAAAAAAAAAGAATTTGGGTATCCCTGGAGAGGCAAAAAGGACCGAGGTCTGGGAGTATCCAGTGTTTCTAGGGTAAAGAAGTAAGTCCAAAGCTAGGAACAAATGAAATAGCAAAAGCCAGGGAAATCCCAACCCTGCACACACAAGCTGCTCCTTCCATGAAGCTCACCTTGCTTTCTGGGTCACTGGCTTCAGCAACCTCATCTCTTGATACAAACTTATCTACACTGCTGTCCGAGGGCTGCCTGCTATGGCCCATTCTTTCCAACAAGTGTGCCTGTTGAAGAGCTTTAAAAATAGAAATCATAATTAAGTGACAAGTCCAATTAAAATATGCATATATTTACACAGAGATAATATATAAATACCAATTTAAATCAAGTCCGATTATACCTAAATTGCCATTATCAATTTGAATTGAAATTCAATTCAATTTGAATTGAAATGAAAATTAATACCATTTTCAATTAAAAAAAAATAATGATACCAAAAGGTTTCCTCTTGAAATAAAGATTAAAAAAATGTCTTGCTAGGTAGTGGTGCTTCATGCCTTTAATCCCAGCATCTGGATGGCAGAGGCATGCGGATCTCCCAAATTCAGGGCTAGCTTGGTCTATAGAATAAGTTCCAGGATAGCTAAAGCTACACAGAGAAACTGTCTGGAGAAACAAAAACAAACAAGAAAAGATGAAGATGTCTAGGCTGAAGACATTGCCATCATATAAAGTGAACTTACCCAGAGAAGAGTTTCTGAAAACATCTGAAACATCACCAGAAAGAACACCTGTGGCTTCCTCCTCAGTTTCCTCCTGGAGCTGTCCTATCTGCATGCCTAAATACTGGCTGTCGGCACCATCTAACACCTGTACAGACAAAGGGGGACTGTCAGGCAAAAGCCCTTCAACATGGAGGAAAAGCCACAAACAGAGCTGAGCACGGAGAATGCAAAGACCATGTTGCATCAGTGACACGCACAGAAGGCAAAGGGCAGCTACCTATTTGACGGTTCTAGGTAAACGCATGTAGAAAGGCAACAAGCAAGAGCGCTTCACTACCATGCTAAGAAAAGCTCTGCTGTGGAGTGTCACCTGGGCAGGGAGGTTATTTACGGCAGGCCTGCACAAGATAGACAGGTAACATTCTGGGGACAGGCTTGTGGAACCTGCTCCTTCCTTAGGATATGTAAGTGGTGAACGATCACTGGGATAAACATACCTTTCCATGGTATAGATGCTTATAAGCTGCCCATGCCCTGGTAGATAGCCCGTAGCTTGTACTCCTTTTCAGTAGTGCCAAATAAACTAACTGGTTTGTCAAACTAGACTCAGGTGGAATTATTACTTTGGTCTGTCACTGGTATCCTATCTGTGGTAATCAGACATTTGTTCGTCTCCCCCAGGAAAAGGTCATACCAAGCTTTTATAGCTCTAGAAAACCTAAAGAAATTTTTGTCTGTAAACATTTTTGATATTAAAAAAATATCTTTAAAAATAGACATAATGTTGGAAAGAGAGGTAGAAAGTAGATCTGGGAGTAGTTAGGCAGAAAGATGAGGGGTAAACCTTAAAATACATGCATGCAATTCTCAATGAGTTAATATTTTTAAAACAATCTTGTCTTCATTGTACAGTAAGTTAGAAACAAAGACAAGGTTTCCAGATAAGAATCTAACAATAGGTTATCTGTACTAAACTTATAAATACTCCACAGATCCAGACAGATTCTGTGGTAAAAGGTTGCTGGAAAGAACAGCAAGGTGAAACCAGAGAGCTCAAGGATGGGACTGCAGCCCAAACTTCGTAAGGCATCTAAGAGAGCCATTTATTAGCTTCTTCTCTATGTAATCTAACAACCTCTTTTGTTTGTTTGGTTGGTTGGTTATTTGTTAGTTTATTTGTTTGGCTGTTTTGGTTTGGTTTGAGACAGGGTTTATCTGTCTTGGCATTCAATTTGTAGACCAGGGCAGCCCAGATCTCAGAGACACAACTTGCTCTGCCTGAGTGTTCAGATTAAAAGTGTGTACCACCATGCCCGACTGACCTAAGATCATTTAACCCTTAAGAAATCCTGTAGAATGTACAAACAGAACCCTAGTTTCCATTAGTTGGGGTCTCTTGTTGTGATCTTCCTACTCTATTCTGACTGTCTTCCCCACCTATCTGAGACACCCACCAATGCATTTGAAAAGCATCTTGATTTATGCATTTCTTGCTTCTCTCCTCCTCCTCCTCCTCCTCCTCCTCCTCCTCCTCCTTCTTCTTCTTCTTCTTCTTTTTTTTTTTTTTTGTTATAAAAACTTCACCATGTTGTCACCACACTGGAACACATAAACTATAATAACCTGAACCTATGATCTTGGGCCACAGTTTTTTGGCTTCAGGAAAAATTTACTCTTATCCCCTATCAGGTGAGAGATGCATTTCTGTATCAACAATTCCATATTGAAAAATGTTTTGTATCCATCTGAAACCTCTTGTGTAATTTACCTGAAAAACTGAGCAATAGAGGCTAAGGATAGGGCTCAGTGGACAAAATGCTCACTGTATAAGCATGCCAGGCAGAACACTGTCCAACTGCCATCCAAGCTCTAGGGATTGAGAGGAAGTAGATAAAGTTTGTTGACCAGCCTAGCCAAAAAGGTAATCTCTAAGTTCAGTATGAGATGCTGTCTCAAAAAATAAGGTGCACTGGGTCTGGGGAGAAAGCCTGGTGGGTAATAGCGCTTGTTCTGCAAACATGAGGACCTAAACCCAAAACTCCAGAACTCAAGTAAAAGTCTAGGAATACCCGCACAATGAACCTCAGCGCTTGGGTCAGAATTGAGCAGATAGGTAGGTCCTATAACCTCACTGGCCAGCCAGCATAAAAAACTGTGAGCTTCTAGTTCACTGAGAGACCCTACCTCAAGGCAATAAGGGAAAAAGTGATAGAGAAAGATACCCAAAATGCTGTTCTGCCCCTACGTGCACATACACAGGGATCAGACGCACACTGCTTTGTATACAGTACATTCACACAACATACTTACACAATTGTTCTGCATCATGAAAAACATATTCCAAAATTTCCAATAAAAGACAATCTATACAATCAAAAGCAACTAAAATTAGATTTCCTATACTGTCTTTCCTTCAGTGGGTTTACCCAGCCTCTCCAAACACAGACTAGCGCTGAGCAAGTCAACTGATGCATTTCAATGTCATAAGGAACACCTGTTGGCTACTTGGAAAGGTAGAATCAGGTTAGAGATTTGCAGTCATATTTTGTGTGTAAATGTGTGAGAGTAAGACAGAAAGAGGGAAGGAGAAAGACAGAGACAGGATGAGGGAGGGAGGGAAGGAAGGAGGAAGAAAGGGTGAGAATATATGTGTGATGTTTTGAATAGGTATGGCCCCCATGGACCCATGTGTTTGAATGATAGGTTCATGGGGAGTGGCACTATAAGGAGGTGTGGTATTGCTGGAGGAAGTGTGTCACTCTGGGAAAAAGCTTTGAGGTCTCCTATATTTAAGCTTTGTCCCAAGTGGAAAGAGTCTCTTTCCGATGCCTATAAATCAATATGTAGAACTCTCAGATCCTCCAGCATCATGTCTGCCTGCATGCAGCCATGCTTCCCACCATGATGATAATGGACTGAACCTCTGAAAGGGTAAGCCAGTCACAATTATATGTTTCCTTCTCAAGAGTTGCCCTGGTCATGGTGTCTCTTCACAACAATAAAACCTGAACTATGGGGTGGGGTGGGGTGGGGTGGGGTGGGGAGGTAACACAAGCAAACAGTAGGTATACACATATTTATAAGCATGGGTGTGGAGGTGAGAAGTCAAGGTCAGGTGTTTGCCTCAGTTGTTCTCTCCGTTATGTTTGAACCAAGGTCTCCGGTGAACCTGGAGCTCACCCATTTGGGATAGACTAGCTAGGCAGCAAGGCCTTGTCTCTACCTTCCCAGAGCTAGGATTTCAAAAGTATGGGACCACAAAGACCAGCTTTTGACATGGTATTGTGGATCCAAATTCATGCTTGTGTAGAAGCAACTTATTGGAGCCATCTCCCCAGCCCCTGCAGACACAACAGATACTCATTTCTGACCTGAATTCAGTGTATGGCATCCATTCCAGTATCTCATTTATATTTCAGAAATACTGGGTGCAATATAAAATTTAGAAGCAAGCCAAAATATCCTACTAGATTCTTAATAAAATATATTCTAGGCTGGGCACAGTAGCTCACACCTTTAATTCCAGTACTTCGGAGGGAGATGCAGGGGGAATCTCATTGAGTTCAATCAGCCTGGTCTACAAAGCAGGTTGAGGACACCCAGGGCAATTATACAAAGAAATCCTGTCTCAAAAAAACCTATATATAGGTTCTATATAGAATATATGTGTGTGTGTGTGTATGTGTGTGTGTGTAATGTGTGTGTATGTATAAAATGTATTATGTAATATATATTCTATATAGAATATATTCTACAGTACGCATATATCAATATATATGCATTTTCTACAGTAGCTAAGCATTTAATTATATACACTTAAAGTTGGATATAAAACTATTCTAAGTTTATAACCAAAAGAACTGAAAGCAGAGTCTTAGAGATATTTTGTAGGCCCATGTTCACAGTGACATTATTCATAATTGCTAAAATGCAAGGGTAACCTACATGTTTACTAATAGATGGGAGGATAAGCAAAATGTAGTCTATCCATACAATGGCACATTATTCAGCCCTTAAAAAAAGGAAAAGTCTCACACAAGCTACCTGGAGGCATTATGTTAAATAAGCCAGCCATAGAAGAATAAGTACTTCAAGATAAACATACTACTGGAGGACCTACAATCATTACACTTGTACTACAGGAAACAGACCACTGGTTCCCAGAGGAGGGCATAGCCTTTACACAGATCAAGGTTTCAGAAAGTGAAGACATGATGGAGGTGTATGGTCGTGATGAATATACCACTGAACTATAGGTATGCTCTATGAGATAATTTTGTTGTTATTTTACTACACTAAGAAGAGAAAGAGGAAGAGGAGAAGAAAATGGCTATTCAGAATGCAGGCCAAGTGTGGTTCATGCCTACATTCCCAACAGTCCAAAGATAAAGAAGGCAGATCTCAAATTTAAGGTCATCCTGGGCTAAGATTCTGTTTCAGAAATATAAAACAAAAACAAAGTGATGAGCAAGTTAAAAAAAAAACAAAACAAAAAATACTCCACAATTCAGTACACACTTGCACCAAACATTCTGATTACACAGTCTTTGAAGTGATTCCTGTCCATGAACTCAGACATCACAGGGACAGAAATATGTGCTACTTTAAAATGGAATGTGGTATAAATACACCGAGAGGTCAAAAAGTGCTAAAAATAATACAGAGTACTAATATCACCACCCACATTAAGACCACAGATACTTTCAAAAGCAAATCCTTGAAAAATTGAAAGTAGTTATTCAAACAGGCCTAATCAGGTATTAAAAATATGTCATATGTACAAGGTGCATATAAGTAACCTCACATTAATCTCCATGGCTCAATACAAAAGATACTAGGCAATTTCTTCAGTGAAGGCATCCAAGAAGAAAGGCCAAGTTCTTTGTTAAGCATCTGAGCTGGGAGCCTCTTACAATTATGTGTAGTAATACAGAAAAATGAGTAAGAGAGTCCAAGTGTGAGCATCGAAGACTAAGATCAGAAGACAAAAGAACCAGGGCGCTCTCTGCCTACTCACAGTTTCAGAGCTGTCAGAAGGAGTCACAGCGGAATCAGGTCCTTCAGTGGTGGTCTGAGAGCTGTCACTGATGGGTGACGAGGCCTGGGTCCCATCGTTCAGGTCCATGGCAGGGTCAGATGGGACAGCACTGAACTGGCTGGAGCTGTGGCTCAACATGTCCTCCTCATCCCCATCAGTAGCTGTACTGGTCAGGTCACAGCCAGACAAATCCACAGAGTCTGCTTGAAGTGTGTGCTGGGACCTAGGCTGCTCAGTGATGATGTCGTGACCAACAGAACTAGGAGTGGAAACACCCGAAGAAGCAGCAAGCTCTCCACCAATCTCACTCTTCACAGAGGCTAAAAACACAGAGAAACTCAGTTGTCAAATGGCCAGAGGAAACAGTAGCTAAGGAATCAAATTGTGCAAAATAACAAAAAGTTCACTGTGCTGAAGGTTAACTATTAAACAGCTTGGAGCATAGTGAAGAAACAGTAAAGCAGCACAGTTCAGCTGAACAGGCAAATTCTTCATGGCTGGGAATATTTTCAAATGTGTTCCCACACAAGACCCAAGTTGAAGCTCTTAATGCATCCCTAAAGCCACACACAGAATGTGTGTAAGTCAGAAGCAGCTGGACAGGACATAAACAGATGCCCAGGAATTCTCAATAAGCAACAGAACACTAGTGAACACACGCCCTTTAGGATGAGCTTGCCTTCTTCCAAGTCCTGTTCATCTCCACTCCAATCCTAGCCTCCTCTAGGATAAACACACTCCATCTTTTCCTAGTTTAATTTTGAAATTCCCTCTTACAAACACTATGTGAGATCAAAATCACTTCAGTGCCATTCTTTATTAGTAAAATCCAATATGTAACATTTATTCATCCTTAAACGTTTGGAAGAACTTGCAAAAATAAAAAAGTGGTTCACTTACAGTGGAGAAAATGAAAGGTGATGAGGGTTGGGAACAGTGAGACTGTACTAATAAAAGTGAGCTTTCAGAATACTGACAGGATGGTTTGTTTTATAAAATGAAACATTAAATATAAAAACAAAATCACTTCAAAACCATGAACAAGGTATGAGCAGTGGCTCCTGATGAAGGCAACTGGGTCACAGGCACTTGAGTTTTACACAAGACTAGGCAGCCCAAAATTTTTGTCCTGTTGATTTGTTTATCTTGTAAACAGGGGGAAAGTCCACTGACATTATTCAGGTTTTCATTCCCAAGGATCTTTGTCTTATTTTTATTTACCTAACAGTAAACATAACCAAAGCTGTTGGCATTTTATCTATTTATTAGTGTCTTAAAATAATACCCGTGTTTTATAGAGAACAAATATAATCTTACCTAACCACTTGCAAGCAAAAAATATATTCAAGTTAAATTACCCAGACAGTTCTTCAACCCACTGTCCTGATCATAGACAATTTAATTCATGAGACAACTCAATCTATCATCTGCTACCAAAGATATGCTCAAAGATAATAAATCAATTTTTGAATAACCTAAAGCAAGAAAAGCACATAGCTAAATACATTTAGAGTGAACGTTATAAAAGCAGCGGAATTATGAAAGCCTTTTTGTGAGCAAGCCACGCTTGCGCCCCCCCCCCCCACACACACACACAATGCTGTGTGCAGGCTGAGGTGCTGAAAAGGGCACAGATGGCAGATAGTAACTAGAGGCCGACAATGGCAGCTCCTGGCTGCCAGCACCACCGCCTACCTGCAAAGGCTGAGCTGCTGACATCTGACCTGGACTCTGAATCATCTTCCAAGGCTTCTTCCTCTCCTAGGAGCACTTTGCCTAGTAAATAATACAGCAACATTCTTTTTTAATTTTGCTAAAAATAATAGGTTTTTTTTTTTTTTAGATCAAATAAATAGTCAGACATGATGGAGCGCACTTTTACTCCCAGCACTCAGGAGATAGAAAGCATGCCAATCTCTACAAGTTTGAGGTCAGCCACATCTACACAGTGAATTTTAGTCCAAACCAAAGCTACATAGTGACTATCTCAAAAAGCCAAAGTCAAATAAACATATATTCTGAATTGAAAATCACATGCGTATTTAATTTACCGTAATATGACTTATCTATCAGGTATTAAATATTACAATGCTACAGAATGGAAAAAAGAGTAACTTTTAGAATACTGTAAAACCAGTAAGAGGCAGAAGTAATTACTACGGAACTATACCACAAAATAACTTTTTATTGATTTAGATTACTATTGCAGTTAAATAATTTACTATCACTTAATAAATGAATGAGTAGCTTATGAATGAAAAGGTCCAATTCTATCAGTCAGGCCTTGGGATATCCATGTGCTATTGGAATATCCATGGCAAATACGAAGTTGCATATCAAACTCCTACATGTAAATAAGTCACTTTCATTTTATTATCTTTTTAGGTCTACACTATAGTTAAGAATCTTTCTGTTGCTTATGTTGCCTCTCACCATCTGGTTATCTGTGGTGTTAGCTGGTCTTGCTGTCTCTGACTGTGGCTTGTCCTTCCCAGGAGGGGCAAGCACTCCTGGGAGACTAGCCCTCTCTAGGAAGAATTTGGGTATGGAGAGCTATGGCACAGGGTCGGCTCTGGGGTACAGATGGAAACCAGAAGGATCCTGTCCCCAGCAGTTCCTTGGTTCCTGGAGGGTTCTGAGGATTCCAGGAGGGTCCCTCTGAACAGCAGTGGTGCTTTAACCTGCACTCACAGGCTTGTCGGCCCTCCTGGGAGGCTAGCTCTCTCACGGTACTATTTGGGTATGGGCCTCTATGGCAAAGGATCAGCTCTGGACCAAATAGAAACCGGAGGGTTCCTGTCCCACGCTGCTCCTTGGTTCTGGGTCCTGAAGGTTTCGGGTGGGTTCTTCTGAGCAGAAGTAGTGGTTTTACCTGCACTCACAGGCTTGTACACAGGCTAGCTCTCTTCTGGTGCTATTTGGGTAGAGAGCCCTGTGGCAGAGGATGCTGAATTTGAATCTTAATAAAGCAATTTCTACCTTCCAATTAGGTTCTGGAAAAAGTTCTCCCAGGGTAGATTCCATGAAGACAAAAGAGGGCTGTCAACAGAGAAGGAGGCTCTGGCCTCTCTGACTTTTGCTGAGGCTTATGTGCCCCACAACTCTGTTTTTATCTATTTTATGTCTGGCAGATTACACTTGTCTCAGTTAGGGCTTCTATGGCTGTGATAAAACTCCATGACCAAAAGTAACTTAGGGAAAAACTGAGTGGAAGGAACCGGGAGGCGTACACTGAAGCAGAGAACTTGGGGGAATGGTGCTTACTGGCCTGCTCAGTTAGTGCTTGCTCAGTTAGCTTTCTTATAGCACCTAGAACCACTAGCCCAGAGGTGACGGTGCCCAAAGGAAGTTGGGCCTTTCTATACCATCAATCAAGAAAACGTATCACAGGTTTGTCCACAGGCCTGTCTAATGAGGACATTTTTTCAACTAAGGTTCTCTTTTCCAAAACGACTCTACCTTATATCAAGATGACATAATAGCCAGCACAACACTAGGAAAAAAGAATCTTTGTTGTAACAAAAAAAGTTTTAAAATTACCAGTCTAAATAAAAAATCATAAGGAATTTCAGGAAATAATAGAGATAAGAACTCATCTCAATAATATCACCTTTGTTCCCCATCTCTGTACAAAGTGACTGTGGAATGTTATCAGAGTGATTTTACCAAGTGCCCACTGGGCTCTCCTAGATCAAGAATAAATATTTCTTAGAATTTTTCTCGCCTTTGAACATTTGCAGTGCTTTCTAAAACCAGCATTTCTCTTACTACAACGGATCAAAGGTTCGGCTTTCTGTTAAGAGGCAAGGTCTTCTCAATTGCCCAAGACATCTGTCTCAGCCTCAAGGTAACATCTAGCTCCCAAATTCTTCAAATAAATGTTCTTGTGATTCAATGGAGACTAGAATATTGTTCCTGGGGAGAACTTATTCAAAAGTGAGGTGTACTGTCATCCCAGCAAATGATACAGGCAGGGAGATTCAGCTCAAGGTCAGCTCACACAACACAGTGAGGCCCTGTCTCAAAACTTAAAAAAAGGAAAACCACACACACCCTCATTTAATATGGCAATAATTCTGTAAGTTTTAAATGCTCAAATTATGACACAGAAAACAAATTCGTCTTTTAAGATTTTAAAAATAAAGCTGACAGAACTTCTTTTCCAGGAAAATTCATAATGTAAAATAAACTGCAGCTGCTGCAAATGACCAGATGTGTGAAACTATCAGGTCACATCAGAAACGCTGGGATAAATATAGGTCAGAAAACACACATGCAAGAAGTTAAATATGACTGATAAACTACACATGAACGAAATGAAGAACCAAACAAAATGAACTATTTAATATTCCTAATAATAAAATTCATTAGGAAGGGAAGTTAGGGTTGGAGCGAGCACTGGCTGCTCTTCCAGAGGTCCTGAGTTGAATTCCCAGCAACCACATTGTAGCTCACAACCATCTGTAATGGGATCTGATGCCCTCTTCTGGTGTGTCTGAAGACAGCTACAGTGCACGCATATAAATAAAATAAATAAATGTTAAAAAAAAAGAAGAAGAAGAAAAAGAACAGAAGTCACTTTTCTAAAGTATAGTAGTGCACTCTCTAAAATGGTGCTGAGCCCGCTGCTGCTTTAAGATTTCAGTGGGTAACAGCGATTTTATATATCATTGTTCTTCAGCAGTCACAAGGCAGGGAAACAACTGCAAGAGTCTATAGCCTGCACATTTAAAATATTTGTTCTCTGGTCCCTTATAAAAAATTTGCTGACCTTAGACCTCAAACACTAGAAAATATGATAAACAACTGTGATATAAACAATTTTTAAAAAGCAGAAACGTCGGGTTCCAGCAGTATTTACACACTCTCTTGAGAGGAAATATAAGCAGGATCTAATTAATGCATTAATTACAAACACAGACACAGCAGTTCGATTCAACACAAGACTCAGATTTTGAGATAATCACCTTTTTGCTTTCTTGAGAGAACAGGGCTGCATGAGGAACCCCCTCCAGCTGTAAATCACAGAAAGCAACAAAAGAAAGTAAGGTAACAAGCTGCTAAAATCTGCAAGAAATCAAAAAATCCTCAAAAAGCTTCACTCAAATCCTGCAATGGGGATGTGGACTTCCATAGGACATGTTTAACACCTACAGTGTCACACTTTAAAGGTGAAAATTACACTCATGTTCAAATACAGTTTTACAGATATGACTAAAATGTCAAAAAAGCTCATATAAATTGCCCTTTAAAAGCCAAAATAAAACTCTAAGATCTCACATTGTATGGACAAGCAGAGGCCATACACAAGTTTTCATTAGAGACAGACAGTTCCTAGGGTGCATGGCATACTTGCCACAAAAATAAACATTCTTTAATGACAAGGACAGCAAAAACATTTTCTGCTCATAGTTCAGGCAATCTTTTAAGTGCACAAGGCCACAAGGACATTTTCCAGGCAGACTGGCTCTACTCTGCAGCCACAGTAAGTCTGGCTCCTTGGTGTATTTACTTGGTGAGCCACAATAAGTCAGGGTCAGCAGAATTTGTCCACGTCTTCTAAAGGCCAGGTCCCTTCTAAAGGCTGGCAGGTCTAGATTCCCACCTGCCCCACCACCCATGACTAGCTCATGTCAGACAGGGCAGGCTGCCACTGCCTAATCTATGGCTCAAACTCTTTGAGGATCAAGAAGAACAGAGACTAGGTTAAGGAGGTATCTTCGAGGGTCAGGAATGGAAAGGGTTCTGTAAAGTCAGGATCCAAGTTGAAGAAGAATACTAAATCCCCCCACAAAAGGCATAAAAACCTATTCATCCCTGACAATCAAACATGAGAGTCCTGAAAATTGCCTAATATTTCTATTTCATTGCATCCAAAATGGAGGTGACAAGCCAGAAAGTCAGGAGACCAGGCTTTAAAGGTGTGACTTCATTCTGTCATCTAGCTTTCTAAACTGTAGATTTATTTGCAAAAGCAGAAAGATACCTACATTGTGAGCTTGAGCAAGGAATTCAGGCACGGATAGCTCAGCACCGCACAGCCCCATAGAGCAACAGAAGGAAGCAACACTTAATGCACGGCCATTAGAAGACCTTGGAGAACGCACCTAAAAGTTCCACAATGCTCCCGCTGCGGCCTCGGCCCCGGGCTTCCTCTTGAACCAGGGTGAGCTGCCCAAGACCTCCTGGTGTGGTCAGCGCTTGCAGTAGCTCAGGTGGAGGGGTACGGAAGAGTTGCTGCAGGAGCTCCAGCGCCCCTGTCACCACATTGTGGTCTTGGTGCTGCGTGTGATGCAAGGTCAATTCGTAAACCTAGGAGTAGAAACAGAGGTCTTCAGTCATGTTTAAAATGCATCCCAGGGCTGGAGAGATGGCTCAGCGGTTAAGAGTGCTGGCTGCTCTTCCAGAGGTCCTGAGTTCAATTCCCAGCACCCACATGGTGGCTCACAACCATCTACAATAGGATCTGATGCCCTATTCTGGCACACAGGGGTACATGTAGACAGAGCACAATCAAATCTTAAAATGCTTAAAAACTAAAACAAAATTAATAAATACATAACCATGTCAGATTTCACTTTTGTTTTCACTGCCCTTTGTCAGCAAAATTGTGCCTTAATTTTTCCCTGTAAAGAACTGCTGCTTCTACAGGTAGGGTCTGTGCTATTTTCTGAATTCCCATAATTTCTTTCATTTATATTAACTCCTTGGAAATACATAAAGCACTTCCTCGAGAATACCAGTAAGCAAACTCAGGATCTTCATTTCCCAAAACTGATGAATAGAAAAGAAAAGAATCCCAAAAGACACTGCTGTGAAGTCAAGTGGGGACATCCAACCATCAGAAACAAGGCTCTGAGAAGCCACACATGTTAATGATGTCAGTCAAAATCTTTTGGTGTTTTTAATACTATTACATACTATAGAAACAATGAGTTTGTTAGTTTTTTCTTTAAAGTTACCAGGGGAAAAAAGCCCACAAGTTTAAATCATGATTTTAGATAACACATAATTTACAATATAAATATATCCTGAATAATTTCAACCATATTTATAAAATCACTATGTAAATTAATACTTCACAGGCACTCTATATTTTTACTTTACAAAGTTTGCCAACCGTAACATTGGTTTGCAAGATAAAAGCAAAAAACAAACAAATGCAGGCCTAGAGAGATGGCTCAGCTGTTAAGAGCATTGGCTGCTTTTACAAAGGACCCTGGATCAATTTCCAGCACCCACATGGCAGTTTACAACTGTCTGTAAATCAAGTTCCAGTCAATCCAACTCCCTCAAAGAGACACGTGTGCAGGCCAAACACCAATGCACAATTAAAAAAAAAAAAGCACACATTTTCTTTTCTCAAGGCTGGTGTAGAATAAAAAGATGAAGAGAGAAAGTCTCCACTAAGCGGCCTTAAGGCTGAGCGTTAGCTCTTCCCATGCCTGCATGCACATGCATACCCGTAATCCTGACAGGAACTGCCGGCACAGCCACACCTGGCTTTATACTTGCTCTCCACTCCCCATTTTGGTTTGTTGAGATCTAGTCTCATCATGTAGCTATGGATATCTTGGAGCTCCTACATAGGCCAGGAATTTGTTGAACTTGTACTTTTCTCTTGACATCCCAAGCACTGGGGTTACAGGCATACAATGCTATACCCGGGTTCTGTGCCTGCTTCTGTGGATGAAGTCCCATTGGAATATGGCCACATTTATGGGCTATTTGTGGCTTTCAAACTACAACACTTGGGGGGGGGGGGTGTTCAGTGAAGACAGCTGGACATGCAGAGCTAACACACAGACTCTCTGGCCCTCTGTGAAAAATATGTGTGGTCCCTGCTTTAGGCAAGCAAACAACTCATACATGTCTGTGGAGACACATCTCCTGACTCCTCAGGAGCAAGGCAAGTGTACCATCACCCAGCTCACTTCTTTCTGTCCCAACGCTTCCGGAAACATGCTGCTTCCAAGGAGGAAACATGCTGCTTCCAAGGAGGAAACATGCTGCTCCCAAGGAGGAAACATGCTGCTCCCAAGGAGGAAACTTGCTGCTCCCAAGGAGGAAACATGCTGCTCCCAAGGAGGAAACATGCTGCTCCCAAGGAGGAAACTTCCTGCTCCCAAGGAGGAAACTTCCTGCTCCCAAGGAGGAAACATGCTGCTCCCAAGGAGGAAACTTCCTGCTCCCAAGGAGCACACGTTCCACACTTACCACTATTCACCCTTACCTGAACAAGCTGCTCTGCAGAAGGACAGACTTCCATTTCTTTCCGTGTAACCCCAAAGCTGCCTTTTAGACTTGTGTCCTTGACCTGCTGCTGGAGCAAGGGCACTAGACACCTCAATGTGAGCAACACACCGAGGATCAGGAGAGTGGGGTGTTCTTCTTCCACGGGAACCAGCAGACCTGCACAGGCAACCAAAGGAGCTCAACAGCCAAACCACTGCTCAGAGACCAACAGTCCACGCTGGTGAAAAAGGGAGACCTACAGGAATGCCCTGTTGCAAGCCTAGCAGTAAAAGGGAAGGGTGACATAAGTGAGGCTATGAAACACAGGCTGTGTATACCCACATCAGGAGCAGCCTTGAGCATAAACTTGCCAGGACCTTATAGGGAGTGGAACTGTATTTGGAATTCAGATACTTGTAACAAATGTCCACATGCTCACTCCAGCAAGATTTGCTTATGTTGATATTTTAACAGCAGAGAGAGACAAAGAGAAACAGAGAGACAGAGACAGAGACAGAGAGACAGAGAGAAACAGAGAGAGAGAGAGAGAGAGAGAGAGAGAGAGAGAGAGAGAATGTCACTTTCCCTAGAGTACCCACGGGGTCCTGAAGCATAGCCTCAGGCCTCTGAAGAGAAGGACAGGAAGGAGGATGAGGTTATGTACCAGCTGGGTGTCCTAGGGACACAGCTGCAGCTGAAAGGTCTCTGAGACCACTTATGGGCTGGCAGCATCACCTACAGAATTCACATTTATTAGTCAGCAGTTGCAAATGATCTAGTCCTGATGCCAAGGGTTGGTATAGTTTAAAAGTTTGAGCAGATGCTAAGGCTGGGCCAGCGAGCCCTTTCTCTTACCTAGGAGCACATTCAGAAGCCAGTTGTAGAAGTACTGTGTCCTTCTAGAATGCTGGCAGATGCTCACTGCTGAGCCAGCTGCTGTCCGCCGCACAGTGGGAGAGCTTGACTTCAAATTTGCTATGAAAGCTTTCAATAAAGCCTGAAAACAAAGTCAAGAAGATGAAAACGGAAGCTCCTGTGGAGCTTAGAATACATTTCACAGAATGCCAAATCCTGTAAGACATAAACTGTGACAAGCTGACACGTTTTTCATACATGGAACAAAAAAAAAAATCAATAGTCAGCAAGTATTTATTGGCAGTATATTTACTTCCTTAATAATTGCATTAGGAAGACTGTGTGATAGGTCAAATGGTAAATGAATTTGTAGCCAAGGTTGATGGCCTAAGTACAATCCCCAGAACCCACATAAATAAGAAATGCATACACACACACACACACACACACGTACACGTGCACACACACACGCACGCATACGCACACATACACATACATGCACACGCACATCAGGAACTTGCTCACTGTGAATAACAGTCTCAGTGTCTATAAGCCACTCATGGTATTCAAGAACAGTGATAGTAATAACGCTTTATATAAAATAAAGTTAAAAAACATTTGACAATAATAAGCACTAGACAAATACAGTGATAATCTGGTCTAAAAATTTCCTGCAGAAGTGCTGCTGCTATACTAAAATATCCTCTTTGGACTAGTGCCTCTGTGAGTGGAAGGCTGCAGCTTGTAGGCATGACAGTGCACCACGAACCACCTTCTAAGAAATCACATATAAGATATTCCTAGTAACCTCCAGAAAAAGCCCATAATGTTCTTCTTGACTGCTCCACCTTCTGCTTCCATTTATTTAACCTTGTTTCTCTTGTTTCTTTCATTTGCCTATGTCCCTCCTTTATCTCACTCACTATTTCTACACATAGTCTACATAACTGTTAACTTCATCGCACATTCCATAGTAGAACTGCCATTGTCAGTTTCATGGCCACTGGTGATACATTCAATGGTGGCTGCAATTGATTTTAAGTATATCTCTATATCTTATATAGTATGCTGATGATGATACAGCATGCTCGCGCTCATACACACACACACACACACACACACACCACAAATTCAACCAGAAGTGATATCCAGACCAATAGATGTTCTAATAACAACACTCACTCATAGAAGAATTGCGAAAAGGGAGACTCAGCTTTACTCCTTCCCGTTTACCCTCTCAGCCCTCCCTCTAACCCATCCCATTCCTTCATGTCAGCCTGTTTACCTAGAAACACTTTATGTGAGACCCCCAGTGACCACACCAGGCTAAGACTTGGGTAGGCAATTTTCATCCTACTTCCTGTCTTCCATGACTCCAGTCTCACCCCCAGCCTTGTGGCAGCCTGCTTGCAAGAGTCCTCCTACTCTGACTCCATTCTATGGAGAATCTACTACTCCATAAGACCCAGGAACCCCAACCCTTTAATCCCCATCTCTCCAGACACAATCTTTGTCCACTGCAGCCACCTTACAGGAGTCCCTCTTTACACCACAGATCTACCTCCTAAAGGATCCTGCTTTTGGTGTGGACAGGATCCTCCAGCTCTGCACTACAAACAGAGATTGAATTCTCCTGAGGATAAAGTGATCTGTGTACTGAAGGCATTTTTAGGAATGCCAAATCCCAGCTGTTTCTTTCTCAAACCTTTGAGGAGCAAACCTAGACAGAAAGACAACAGCCAGAAAGAGATAGTCTCCAGGATGACAGAACTGACAAACTCAGGAATCACTGGCCATATTATACAGGATGGGGGATCATAACTGCCGGGGGAAATAAACCATCTATTAAGCAATCTAACTAGTAAGAAATGGCACTGCTATTTGAGACTTCAGAAAAAAACAATAATTATTAAGTTTAGAAAACAAAAAGGCGTTCAAAAATCATATATAAGCGGCCATCACTATTGACTTGTACATATTAAAGTACATGTTCAATACAGACAGGACTATTGCAAAAGATACAATGGTTAGAGATGAACTCATGTGTTCTACTGTTAAAAAACAAATGTAAAATTTAAAGATCCAAATCCAGGAAAGTACGCATTATTATGTTTGCTCTGGAACAGAATCAAGGTAAGTAGGATAGGGTGGCACTCTGTTTCTAGAGCCCAGCAATGACATGGGCAGAAGAATGACTAGATCTCTCTCTTTAAAAAAAAAAAAATTGTTTTATTTATTATGTATAAGTACACTGTAGCTGTCTTCAGATATGCCAGAAGAGGGCATCAGATTTCAATAGGGATGTGGTTGCTGGGATTTGAACTCAGGACCTTCAGAAGAGCAGTTAGTGCTCTTAACCGCTAATCCTGATTAGATTTCCTAAATGTCAAAAGTTCATGACGGAAGTAGTTAGTAACTATGAAGAAAGAAAGAAAGAAAGAAAGAAAGAAAGAAAGAAAGAAAGAAAGAAAGAAAGAAAGAAAGAAAGAAAGAAAGAAGAGAGAGAGAGAGAGAGAGAGAGAGAGAGAGAGAGAGAGAGAGAGAGAAAGAAAGAAAGGAAAGAAAGGAAAGAAAGGAAAGAAAGGAAAGAAAGAAAGAAAGAAAGAAAGAAAGAAAGAAAGAAAGAAAGAAAGAAAGAAAGAAAGAGGGAGGGAGGGAGGGAAAGAGAGAGGGAGGGAGGGAAAGAAGGAAAGAAAGGAGGGGGAGGAAGGAGGAAGGAAGGAAGGAAGGAAGGAAGGAAGGAAGGAAGGAAGGAAGGTAGGTAGGTATTACCTTACTCAAATGGCATCTATATGACGGAAAGATCCAAGCCCAACCACTATGTGTGTGTACCTGTCCTGTCTCTGGCTCTGACAGCAGTTTTCGCAGAGACTCCCAACAGTATTGCAGTGCTTGTTTCTGCAACCATCAGGAGCTTCCACCACTCCAAGGAGGGAGGAAGACCAAGGACAGCGGCGGCGGCAGCAGCAGCAGCAACAGCTCCCTCAACAATCAAGACAATTGAGTTACACTAAACTCCTAGACAAATCACTTCCCTTCTGAATTCCAAACTTTATGAAAGCATCTTTTTAAGCAACACCTTAATATTAACAGGAAACAACTATAGCTCAGAGGAAAACAACATGTGAAGTTAAAAAAAACACTTAAAAACCCAGCTGAGGGGGACAACCACAGGAGAATCACTTGGGCTTCATAACTTCTAGTCTAGACAAAAGAAAAAGTAAACACCTGAGAGCACAGGTGAGACCACCACTTCTACTCAAATACCTGGCCCAGAGGAACCTGCCCAGAGCCATCAGGACATCAGAACACAGGAACTGAGGAGCAACCTGGGACAGGATCCTTCCAGATATCATCTGCGCCTGAGCTGACCCTGTGTGTGCCACAGCTTCCCATACCCAAAACCTGCAGTGAGAGAGCTGGTCTTCCAGAAATGCTGAGGTGAGACCACCACTTCTGTTCAAATTCCTGGCACAAGAGGGAGCCACCCAGAGCTATGAGGACACATGAACTAAGAAAGGGACAGGATCCTTCTGGTTTCCATCTGTACCCCAGAGCTGACCCTGTGCCATAGCTTTCCATACCCAAATTCTTCCCAGAGAGGGCTGGTCTCCCAGGAGTGCTGACACACAGGCTTACAGGAGGGACAAGCCACAGTCAGAGACAGCAAGACCAGCTAACACCACAGATAACCAGATGGCAAGAGGCAACGGCAAGAACATAAGCAACAGAAACCAAGGCTATTTGACATCATTGGAACCCAATTCTCCTACCACACCAAGCCCTAGATACCCCAACACACCTGAAAAGCAAGACTCTGATTTACAATCACTTCTCATGATTTACAATCACTTCTCATGATAATGATAGAGGATGTTAAGAAGAATATAAATGGCCGAACATGGTGGCGCACGCCTGTAATCCCAGCATTTGGGAGGCAGAGGCAGGCGGATTTCTGAGTTTGAGGCCAGACTGGTCTACAGAGTGAGTTCCAGGACAGCCTGGACCACACAGAGAAACCCAGTCCTGAAAAACCAACTGGTCTACAGAGTGAGTTCCAGGACAGCCAGGACCACACAGTGAAACCCTGTCTTGAAAAACCAACTGGTCTACAGAGTGAGTTCCAGGACAGCCAGGACCACACAGAGAAACCCAGTCCTGAAAAACCAACTGGTCTACAGAGTGAGTTCTAGGACAGCCAGGACCACCCAGCGAAACCCTATCTTGAAAAACCTATATATGTGTATGTGTATGTGTGTGTGTGTGTGTGTGTGTGTGTGTGTGTGTGTGTGTATATATATATATCCTTTAAAGAAATACAAGAGAACTCAGGTAAACAGGGAGAAGCCCTTAAAGAGGAAACACAAAAATCCCTTAAAGAATTACAGGAAAACACAAATAAACAGGTGAAGGAATTGAACAAAACCATCCAGGATCTAAAAATGGAAACAGAAATAATAAAGAAATCACAAAGGGAGACAAGCCTGGAGATAGAAAACCTATGAAAGAGATCAGGAGTCATAGATGAAAGCATCACAGAATACAAGAGAGAATCTCAGGTGCAGAAGATACCATAGGAAAAATTGACACAAGTCAAAGAAACTGCAAAATGCGAAAAGCTCCTAGCCCAAAACACCCGGGAACTCCAGGATACAATGAGAAGATCAAACCTAAGGATAAGGAACATGGAAGAGAGTGAAAATTTCCAACTTAAAGAGCCAGTAAATTTCTTCAACAAAATTATAGAAGAAAACTTCCTTAACCTAAAGAAAGAGATGCCCATGAACATACAGGAAGCCTACAGAATGCCAAATAGAGTGGACCAGAACAGAAATTCCTCCCATCACATAATAGTTAAAACACCAAATGAACAAAACAAGGAAAGAATATTAAAAGCAGTAAGGGGAAAAAGGTCAAGCAACATATAAAGGCAGACCTATCAGAATTACACCAGACTTCTCAACAGAGACTATGAAAGCTAAAAGATACTGGGCAGATCTCATACAGATCCTAAAAGAACATAAATACCAACATAAATACCATAAGCTACTATACCCAGCAAAACTCAATTACCATAGATGGAGAAACCAAGATATTCCATGACAAAACCAAATTTACACAGTATCTTTCTACAAATACACCCTACAAAGGATAATAGATGAAAAACTCCAACACGAGGAGGGAAACTACACCCCAGAAAAAGCAAGAAAGTAATCTTTCAACAAACCCAAAAGAAGATAGACACATAAACATAATTCCACCTCTAAAAATAAAAACAGGAAGCAACAATCACTATTCCTTATTATCTCTTAAGATCAATAGCATCAATTCCCCAATAAAAAGACATAGGCTAACAGACTGAATAAGTAAACAGGACCCAGCATTTTGCTGCATACAGGAAACGCACCTCAGTGACAAAGGCAGATATTACCTCAGAGTAAAAAGTTGGAAAACAATTTTCCAAGCAAATGGTCCCACGAAATAAGCAGGAGTAGCCATTCTAATATCGAATAAAATCGACTTTCAATCTAAAGTTATCAAAAAAAAAAATAGGAAGGACACGTCATACTCATCAAAGGAAAAATCTACCAAAACTCTCAATTCTGAACACCTATGCTATTTCACAAGATTCGCAGGCAAATGGATCTAGAAAACACCATCCTGAGTGAGGTGACTCCGTCACACAAGAACACACAGGCTGTTTACTCACTGGCAAGTGGATATTAGGCAGAGAGCATGGAATACCCACGATACAACTCACAGGCCACATAAAGGTCAAGAGGAAGGAAGGCCAAAGAGTGGATGCTTCAGTCCGTCTTACAAAGGGAAACAATATAATCAAGGGAATTAGAGGGTGGAAGGGACCTGGGAGGAAGGGGTGTAGGGAGAGGGTCAGAATCAGGTATGGGAGGAGATGGAGGAGATAGAGGACAGGGAACTAGGGGGTAGCAACCAGAAAGTCTCAGATGCCAGGAAAGCAAGAGCCTCCCAGGACCCCACAGTGATGACATTAGCTAAAATGCCCCACAAAGGGGAGGGAGAACCTGTCGAGACCATATCCAGAGGTTAGGCATGGCCCCCCAGTTGAGGAATGGGGCCATCCACCCATCTCCAAAATTTTAACCCAGAATTGTTTCTGCCTAAAGGAAATACAGGGACAAAGAGTGGAGCAGAGACTGAAGGAAGGGCCATCCAGAGACTGCCCCACCTGGGGATCCATCTCACATACAGACACCAAACCTAGACACTATTGCTAATGCCAAGAAGTGCTTACTGACAGGAGCCGGATACAGCTGTCTGCTGAGAGGCTCTGCCAGATCCTGACCAATACAGAAGCAGAGGTTTGCAGCCAACCATCAGACTGAGCACAGGGATTCCAATTGAGGAGTTAGGGGAAGAACTGAAGGAACTCAAAGGGCCTTATCTGGTATCAATGGGAGGAGAGACCCTTAGTCCTGTGAAGACTCAATGCCCTAGTGTAGAGGAATACTAGAGTGGTGAGGCAGGAGTGAGTGGGTGGGGGAGCACCCTCATAGAAGCAAGGGGTCATGGGATGGGGGGTTATAGAGGGGAAACTGGGAAAGCAGATAACATTTGAAATGCAAACAAAATGTCTAATTTAAAAAAAAAAATGTCTGTCTCAGGTTCAGGGAAACTCAACCTCAAAAAGAACAGGCAGAGAGTGATAGAGGACACCTGGCCCCTTCTCCTAGCCTCCATGCACACATAGGCTCATGCACACACACACATGAACATACACTTAAAGAAACAATAAGAAAAGGGAGAAGCTGGAGAGTTGGCTCAGGGGTTGAGAGAACTAGCTGCTCTTCCAGAAGACCCAAATTCAATGTGCAGCACCCACATGGTGGCTCACAATCATCTATAACTTTAGTTCCAGGATATCCAACACTTTTCTTGCTTCTGAGAACACTAGGCATGTACACCGTATACTGACAAAACACCTATACACATAAAATAATATATTAAAAATAAAACTTTTTAAAAAAGATAAAAACAGCCAAGAATTTTGCAGTCTGCAAATTATGTACTAAGTCTTGCTTTCTGGGCACTATAAACCAAAGGGGAGTCCTGGTGGCTTTAGGGCACCCACACCCACAAGACCCATCAGATCTTCTTCACTCTTCCCTATGAAGTCTCTTCCCTCATCTGGCTCAAGTAGCTAATTGAGTATACCTAAACCCATCCACTCTGAGGAAATGCCTTTGAATTTGTATCTATAAACTATCTCCCTTGACTATTTACCCCATGAAAGGAAAGCAGATGTGAAAAGAAACTCTAAAGATGTCTCTAAGTGAAGCCAACAAGACTCCAGAAGCAATCTCAAATGGCGTTCTCCCCAGAGGTACTAAGCCCCACTAGACTCATGCCAAGTGGCAACAACCATACCTTAATTTCATTGTCATTTGCGAAATTGCCAAAAGAAGCCATAATTTTAGGAACAGCTGCAGCCAAGGTCTCCTGAACTGATTCCTCTGGTCTTTTGCTTGTTCGGGTCAGGCATGGAAGAAGATTCACCAGGTAAGGCCTGTATGTGTAAGAGGAATATTCATCATTCTTCAGGTCTCCTCTGTTAAGAAACATAAGCTCATGGTTCCCTGTCAGGGAAAACCCAGTTTAATAGGTGAATTGGTCCTCAATGGAAACCACAATGCTCAACTACAAGTACAGCAGACACAAATGCTGATGAAGTTCAACTGTCTTTCATCTCTCCCATGAATTACAAAGAATATTAAGAAGTTAGGTGTAGGGACAAGCAAGATGTCTTCGTGGGTAAAGAAGGCACCTGCTGATAAGCCTGAAGACCCAAGTTTGATTGATCTCTGGGACCCACATAGAGGAAGGAGAGAATTAACTATAAGTTATCCTCACCCATATGGTGTGGCACACACACATAAAGACACACAGACAAATAAAATATAACTTAAAAGGCTGGGTTTAAATATTATTTGCTGAGTGTTGGTATTAGCTCTTCTTTGAAGGTCTGGTAGAATTCTGCACTAAAGCCATCTGGCCCTGGATTTTTGTTTTGTTTTGTTTTAGTTTTTTTTTTTTTTTTTGGGGGGGGGTTGAGGTTTTTTTAATGACTTCTTTTATTTCCTTAGGGGATATGAGACTGTTGAGATAGTTTACATGCTCTTGATTTAACTTTAGTACATGGTACATGTCTACAAAATCATCCATTTCATCTAAATAGTTTTGTTGAGTATAGGCTTTTGGAGTAGGATCTGATGATTTCCTCAGTTTCCCTTTTCATTTCTGATTTTGTTAATTTGGATACTGTCTCTGTGCCCTTTAGTTAGTTTGGCTTGGGGTTTATCTATCTTGTTGATTTTCACGGAGATCCAGCTTTTGGTTTTGTTGATTCTTTTATCATTCTCTTTGTTTCTTTTTGGTTGATTTTGGCCCGGAGTTTGACTATTTTCTGCTGTCTACTCCTTTTGGATATGTTTGCTTCTTTCTGTTCTAGAACTTTCAGGTGTACTGTAAGTTGCTAAGGTAGGATCTCTCCAATTTCTTTACGAGGGCACTTGGTGCTATAAATATTCTTCTTAGCACTGCTTTCATTGTGCCCCATAAGTCTGGGTATACTGTGTCATCATTTTCACTGAATTCTAGGAAGTCTTTAACTTCTTTCTTTCCTAACCAAGTTATCATTGAGTAGAGAGCTGTTCAGTTGCCATGGGTATGTGGGGTTTCTGTTGTTTCTATTGTTATTGAAGTCTGGCCTCAGTCTGTGATGATCTGATAGGATGCATGGGATTATTCAATGTTCTTGTATCTATTGAGGCTTGTTTTGTGACAGATGATATAATCAATTTTGGAGAAGGTACCATGAGGTGCTAAGAAGAAGGCACATTCTTTTGTGCTAGGGTAAAATGTTCTATATATGTATCTGCTAAATCCATTTGATTCATAACCTCTATTAGTTTCACTATGTCTCTGTTTAGTTTCTGTTTCAATGACCTGCCCATTGGTGAGAATGGGGTGTTGAAGTCTCCCACTACTGTTGTGTGGGCTTCAATGTGTACTTTGAGCTTTAGTAACATTTCTTTGATGAATGTGGATGCCCTTGCATTTGGGCATGGATGTTCAGAATTGACACTTTCTCTTGGTGGATTTTTCCTTTGATGAATATGAAGTGTCTTTTCTCTTCTCAGTTGATAACTTTTAGTTAAAAGTCTATTTTAGCCGGGCGGTAGTGGCGCACACCTGTAATCCCAGCACTCTGGGAGGCAGAGGCATGTGGATTTCTGAGTTCGAGGCCAGCCTGGTCTACAGAGTGAGTTCCAGGACAGCCAGAGCTATACAGAGAAACCCTGTCTCGGGGAAAAAAAAAAAAAAAGTCTATTTTATTGGATATTAGGACAGCAACTCCAGCTTGTTTCTTGGGACCATTTTCTTGGAAGACTATGTTCCAGCTTTTTACTCTGAGGTAGTGTCTGTCTTTGTCACTGAGGTATATTTCCTATATGCAGCAAAATGCTGGATCCTGCTTGCATATCCAGTCTGTTAGCTTATGTCTTTTTATTGGGGATTTGAGTCTGTGAATATTGAGAGAAATTAAAGACAGATGATTGTTAGCTCCTGTTATATTTATTGTTGTAGGTGGCATTATGTACATGGCTTCTCTCCTTTTGGCTTTGTTGTGAGATGATTAATTTCTTCTTTTTTCTTTGGTGTAGGTACCTTCCTTCTGTTGGAGTTTCCCTCCTAGAATCCTCTGTAGGGCTGGATCGGTAGATAGATATTGTTTAAATTTTGTTTTGTTATAGAATATTTTAGTTTCTCCTTCTATGATTATTGAGAGTTTTGCAGAGTTTAGTAGTCTGTGTTGGAATTTGTGTTCTCCTAGGATCTACTTGACCTCTGCCCAGGCTCTTCTAGCATTTAGGGTCTCTGTTGAGAAGTCTGGTATAATTCTCTGCCTTTATATGTTACTTGGACTTTTTCCCTTACAGCTTTTAATATTCTTTCTTTGTTCTGTGCATTTAGCGTTTTGATTATTATATGCTGAGAGGATTTTCTTTTCTGGTCCAATCTAAGATCAAAACCTCAGGTGACAGCATATATTGGCAAGGATATGGAGAAAGAGAAACACTACTCCATTGCTGGTAGGATTGAAAACTCCTACAACCACTCTGGAAATCAATGTGGAGGTTCCTCAGAAAATTGGAAATAGATCTATCTAAAGACCCAGCTATACCACTCTTGGGAATATACCCAAAAGATGCCTCACCATGCCACAGGGGCACATGCTTCACTATGCTCACAGTAGCCTTATCTGTGATCTACAGAAGCTAGAACAACCCATATGTTCCACAAGAGAAGAATGGATACAGAAAATCTACCCAATGAAATACTATTTAGCTATTAAAAACAACAACATCATGAATTTTGCAGGCAAATGGAACAGGAAAATATCATCCTGAGTGAGGTAACTCAGATCCAAAAGGACATGCATGGTATATATTCACTAATAAGTGGATACTGGCCAAAAAAATTACAGAATACCTAGAATACAACCACAAAACTAAAGAAGGTTAACAAGCAGACGGGCCCAAGTGAGGATGCTTCAGTTCCACCTGGGAGAGAGAAGAAAAAAAAAAAAAAATCACAGGAGACGGAGGGAGGGACCTGAGGGGGGAAGGGGGAAGGGAAAAGGGGAACATGATCAGGTATGGGGGGGGGGGGGGCAGACGCCCTGAGGGCCAGCAGAATGAATGGAAATATGCAACCCTCTAGAAAGTACCACAGACCTGGGAGGTGAGAGACTCCAAAGCCTGACACTTACTGATATTATGGTGTACTTACAGACAGGAGCCTACCATGGTGGTCCTCTGAGAGGCCCAATAAACAGCTATCTAAGACAGATGCAGATACTTATACCCACCCACTAGACTAAAGTCGGAGACCCCTGCAGCTGAATTAGGGAAAGGCTGAAAAGAAGCTGAGGAGGAGAATGACCCCATAGGAAGACCAGCAGTCTCAACTAACCTGGACCCCTCATCTCTCTCAGACACTGAGCCACCACGCAGGCAGCATACTTGAGCTGGTCTGAGGCTCCCCAACACATATACAGAAGAGGACTGCCTGGTCTGCCTCACTAAGAGAAGTCACACCTATCCCTAAAGAGACTTGAGGCCCCAGGGAGTGGGGAGGCCTGAGGGGTTTGAGGCTGTAGGGGTGTGGGATGTGGGGGTATGGGTGGGAGACAGGAGAGGAGGAATGGGTTGAGAAACTGTGGGAGGACTGGACTGTAAAAAAAAAGATTAAAGATAAAGATTTTTAAAAAATGGGTCACATATTATAGCAATTAATAAAATATAATTTAAATAGAAAGCAATAGATTAAAAAATACTACTTTAAAACCAAAAACTGGAGGGAACAAAGAAGATAGCTTATACAGCAAGCACAGGATATGAATTCGATCCCTACCATCCACATAAGAACCCAGACATAGTGGTGCTCACTTGTAATCCCAGCACTAGCAAATCAGAAACAAGTGATCTCTGAGGTTAAGGGCCAGCCAGCCGAGTCAGATCAGCAGACTCCAGGACAGTGAAGACTGTATCTCAAAAAACAAGCTGGACAGCTCCTGAGGAACTAAGCCCAGTAATGACACCTCTGACCTCTCTACATACAGGTATTGACACATATCCTTATACAGTAACATTTGAAAAACAAAATAAAGTGTGGACATTGTTTTATTGAAAAAGCAGTGTTAAAGCTACTGTGGGCTAGCTGTTTCCTCCACACCTGGCAGGAAACAGGGTGGCTGTGGTGCCTTATACGGAGACCGTGGAGCCACAGGCAGGTGCAGAGGTCTATAGGATGGTTAGTCTGGGACCATTCCCTTTGGGAGAGAAGAAGAGAATGTCATGAGACCCCCCAAGATGCCAGTCATCACTCCTTTGTAGCACAGGGACACAACCTTAGAAGGACTGAGGTATAGAAAAGGCAAACTGACTGGAGGTAGAGCTTCAAAGCCATAGCTGCTTAGGACTTGTCCATGCCTTTGTATATAAGCCAAATAAATCTATTAATTTGGCAAGCCAGACATGATGGAACTTTGGTTTGGAAATCCAGCTTCTTTTAATTAGAAATCAGTACAAGTTTCTTTTGGGCTCCCCAAGAAAGCAGCACAATCTCTAGGGGTAAAAAAGTAGACAATTTAAATGGGGCCTTCAAACAGCAACCCATTCTTTACCTTAGAGAGAAAAACATGTGTAGAGTAAGACTGAGAAAAAGAGACAGCTGACACTGGGATGTCTGCTCTAGTGGGGCCAAGGCCCTCTTATATAGCAAGGAGGCCTACAGATACTACAATCATCTTTGTTAGGCAGACATCTGCTACAACTCAGAAGATAAGGCGGCTAGAATGTCTACATACAGAGGTGATTATTTTTCTGAGACATCAAGCTATCTTAAGGAAATAAAACCTATTTGTTTGAAGAACTAACATTGGACCAATGAGTCAATGTAGTATTTCTGAAGTGATGAGAGAGAGGGCCAGCACAGACTAAACTGTCTCTTGCCTTGAGTGAGAAATCTAGATTTTATCTAAACCACAACAGGGAATAATTAAGAGGGTTTAAGGAAGAGCCTGACAGGACAGTCACACTTTTGAACAGCTATTTTGTTTGATGTGTTGTTAACCTGGGATGTATTACCTCAATAATATGACAATTTTCAAAGTAAGGCCACTTTAGCTGGAAATGTGGAATTGTGGTAAAGTGCACACTTAAGCATGCCTAGTCTTAGCACCAAGGCCAACACAAAAACAAATACACCAGCATGGTGAAAGGAAAGGTTCTATAAAAAGAAACTTCCTTAGCGATTTCATCTCTGTGGCCACATAAAGCTCTTACTGAAACTCAATTTAAATCAAACACATCTTTGTTCTTTTAAGTGTGAAGATTTAGAGCACTCTACTACATTTCTTATAGGTAGAGTCAAGGGTCTTAGGACATAAGCAGTACATTTTACAAGCTGAGGAGAAAAGGAAAGAATTGATAGAACTCTAGTCCTGTTTCGTTACTCAAGCCACAAAGCCAGACGGGCGGGCTGACAATGGGACTCAGTGGTAAAGCATTGCCTAGCATGCAGGAGCCCTAGGATTCAATGCGTAGCACCACAGGAGTCAGGGACGATCAACAGGTTCAAATTTTATGCACAGTTCATTTACTTCTCCAACCCAAGTGCTACACAAATGCTTATTTTTCAATAATTGCTATACTAGCTGCTAATGGGATCTGGGACAACTGTCAGTCATCCGGTAAGTATTCCTTAATCGACACATTGAGTGCTCACTATATTTGTGTTGGAAATGAAGCACAGAATAGGATGGTGAGACCATGTTACTCTGGAAACATATCCCACAAGTCTCTTTGGGGAATGATGGGACAAGAAAGAAGCACATTAATAGAGGATATGAGAGTATTCCTAATAGCGATGGGTCTTTGGAAAGAAATATAAGAAAGAAATGGTGACAGTAACCAGATGGGGTACAGATAAGCAACTTAGAGTGGACAAGAATGATCTCTCAAGGGCAGACATATGCACTGGGACAAACAAGACAGGCAGGACTAGCTATTTACCAAACCAATCTTAAAAATAGTACAGAGATACAACTTACCTGCACTTCTGAGGTCGAACCAGGTGAGCCAGCTCAGCAAACCTCCAGAGGGCAGCGCGCAGACTTCGAGGAGCACCATTCTATGTGGGGTTAACAAGTGATGCGTTATATTTAAGACTCACATGCACTTTCTACAGCTAGCTCTATGGTATTGGGGCTGCTTGCATCCTCTCTTGGAGAGTTAAACAGCTCTGTTAATTTAATCAGAGAGAATCCAAATGGACAGTGTGAAATAGATGGTAACTACTTCAAAGATTTTTAAGGTCCAGAGGGCTTCAATTATAAAGATACAGTTTTGTTTTGTTTTTAAAGAGAGACAGACAGACAGACAGACAGAAAGAGAGAGAGAGAGAAGAAAGAAAGAAAGAGAGAGAGAGAGAGAGAGAGAGAGAGAGAGAGAGAGAGAGAGAGAAGGAAGGAAGGAAGGAAGGAAGGAAGGAAGGAAGGAAGGAAGGAAGGAAGGAAGGAAGGAGTTAGTTGCGGGGAGCCAGAGCTCGAGCTAAGAGCACTTGCTGCTCTTGCAAAGAACCTCAATAGGCACTGCACATACATGGGCAGAGATACATGTGCAGGCAAAACTCACACCCACATAATAAAACAAACAAATATTTTAAACAACTAAGTTGGTGTTTTAAATTTCTATTTCAATTAACAAAAAAGGAGTACATTTTTTAAAGAAAACTGAACTCCACTTCACCAAATGGCACTTCCTTCTAACAGTGTTACTTAATAACTTGCAAGATAAAAATCTCATAGGGTACGCAACAGTAAAACAATATCATAGTCTCAATAATTCAGAGAAAGACCCACCTTTTTAATTTCCTTATAGAGTTCTAACTGTAGTCGTGGAAGATTAGAATCCATCAAAGCCTGCAAAGAAATAGACTTGTTACAAAAGATATATCCTACCTAGAGTTCTAAATTCTACCCATAAAGCTGAAGGGTAACCAAAATTTCAAATTTTAAGGAAAAGTAACATAACAGTAACTAAATAAGAAGCCATATGTTAAGAAAAAAGTAAATAGATATAAAAATTACAGAATATTCTAAATATATGTCTTTACTAGGATAAAAACAGAAGATAACATTTATAACCGGGGGCTGGTGGTACATGCCTGTAATCCCAACACTTGGGAGGCAGAGGCAGGTGGATTTCTGACTTGGAGGCCAGCCTGGTCTACAGAGTGAGTTCCAGGACAGCCAGGGCTACACAGAGAAACCCTGTCTCAAAAAAAACAAAACAAACAAAAATACAAAAAAAGAAGATAACATTTGTTAATAATCAAATACTATATAATATCAAATTAAAATTGGTCCTAAGGCTTTCAAAGTAAACATTCATCTCCACTAACTCACCTGGCTAGCTCAGGTGACAGCCTCTAAGTAAGCAGGATATGGGGCTATACTTGTAGGATCTGAGCCCCTCTCTCTGACAGGGAACATGTAACAGAGAATCATCTTTTTTTAGTTCTAAACTTTCAAAATGGCGATACTCACAGCCCCCACTCCCTGACCCACCCAGGGCTCAGTCAGCTAGTCTTACAGTCCTCAGAGCTTATTTCTTGACCTTCCCTGAACACTTTGGGGCTAACTCAGAAATAAGGTATGATGGTTTGACTGAAAATGGCGTATAAGCCACAGGCCCATAGGGAATATCACTATTAGGAGGTGTGGACTTGTTAAAGGAAGTGTATCACTGGGATGGGCTTTGAGGTTTCAGATGTTCAAGACAGGGCCAATGTCAGCCTTTCTTCCTGTTGCCAGTGCAGATACAGAACTCAGTGCTCCTTCTCCAGCAGCATGTCGGCCTGCATGCTGCTATGCTTCCCACCATGATGACGGACTAAACCTCTGAACTGTGGCCCAGCCCCAACTATGTGTTTTCCTTTACAAGAGTTGCTGAAGTCATGGTTCCTATTTTATTGCCTATTAGCCATAAAATCCTAACTAAAACATAAGGTCCACGTATCTGACTTCAAGCCACTATCAAAGCTGATGACATAAAGCCCATGTTAGAGAAAAACACCCTATTCTTGTCCCTAAGAACTTTCTCTTCTAAAATGGCAAGTCAAAATATGAAAGAAAGTGACCCAGCTCTCCTTTTCAGTCACATGCAGCACCTGATATCTAGAGACCAAGGAGAGATGGTTAGTTCTGTCAACCTGACATAACCTAGATTAACTGGGAATAGTCTCCATAAGATACTGTCTAGATCAGGTTGCCCTGTGGGAATACTTGTGAGGGACTATTTCAATTGCCTTAATTGATGTGGAATGATCAAGGCTGAAAATGAGTAACACCAAGACCCAAGACAGATTAAAAGTAGAGAAAGTTAGCTGAGCAATAAACACACACACACATTTTTTCTCTGCCCTTGACTGTGGCTGTGACCAGCTGCTTTGAGTTCTAGTTGATCTGAAGTTCTAAGTCAAATTCTTTCTCCCTTCGGTTTTTGCCAGGATATTTTATCACAGCAACAGAGATGAAACTAGGACACAGGGATCACTGGACCATGAATGTCAAAGATAAAACAGAGGTGCACTTAGGAAAATTGATGCAGGAGTATAACATTCCACCAACTTTAAAAAATATCATTTTATGTGTGCCTGACTGTATGTATGTGTACAGTATGGATGTACAGTAACAAGAAGAGGTCCCCCCGAAATTTGGTTTACAAGTGGTTATATGCTTTCTTCCTGTTTCTTTGTCGTTTCTAGTCGACGGCACAGATTCCAGCTTTTACAGCCTAGCCCCGAGTCAGGCCAGTCTCATTCTTTCTCTACTGTGTATAGCTGCTTTCATGTTTCTGTCTTTTCAACTGCTGCAGTGTTGGGGGTAAGCCAGTAGGGTAGAGCAGGATCCAGTTAGGTGCATTCATGTGATAGAGGAAAAGCCAGGCAGGGTGGAGAATGGGATGGTTCAGGCCAAATGCAGAGATAGACAGCCAAAACCCAGAACATAAAGCTGCAAGCTACAACAGTGCTCTATGGCCTCAAACATGCACCAAGCCAACCTGACCGCAGCAGCTTCAGTAATAAGCCACCGCAGCAGAGAGGTGTGAAAAGAAACGCTGCTTGCATGTGAAGTAACAAGGATATGGGCAATTTAGAGTTACTTCTCTCTGCTCTTCCTAACACCCACCTGCCAAAGAGGGAACCTAGAATAGCTCTGCTTTTTGTGTGTTTTGCTTTTTAATCTCCAAAACCCCAAAAACCAAGAACTGAAATGTCAAAGACTGCCTCCTGATCCTGAATAATGACAGCAAGGGTGTCTGGACTTGGGAATAAAAAACTGAAATAAGGGCCGGGCGGTGGTGGCGCACGCCTGTAATCCCAGCACTCTGGGAGGCAGAGGTAGGCGGATTTCTGAGTTCGAGGTCAGCCTGGTCTACCAAGTGAATTCCAGGACAGCCAGGGCTACACAGAGAAATCCTGTCTCGAAAAAAACAAATCCAAAAAACCAGAAAAACAAAACAAAAACAAAACAAAAAAACAAAAACAAAAACAAAAAACAAAAAACAAACAAACAAACAAAAACTGAAATAGGAAATATGTGAGCCATGTGAGGGTCACTAACAAACCAAGTGTATAAATTCAGCGAAACCCATCCAGCCATTAGGCCAACATGAGTCACAAATACAACAACCCTATACTGGATGGTTTTTTTCTACTTGTCACAGCTGGAGTTCTTTGGAAGGAAGAACCTCAAATGAAGGGAAATGCAGTGCTACCCCTGGGTAGGTGGTGTTGGGTTGGAAAAGAAAGCAGGCTGAGCAAGCCAGTAAACACTGTTCCTCCATGGCTTCTGCTTGAGTTCCTGTGCTGGATTTCCTTTGGTCATGGTGTTTATCACATCAACAGAAAGCAAACTAAGATAGGCATCATGTGCAGGTGCTTAGGAAGCGACAGGAGCAATGTCCAGAAGACTGCCGCATCTCAACCATTCTTTAGCCTCAACAGAGATCGATGGAAACCTGAGCACCAGAGAAGCCAGCTTCTGACCACAGAGCAAGCTAACCAACAGGCCATGGACTGGTCATGGGGGAAGAATTCCTTAGGCAAGGCGATTCCACAGATCCATTAACAGAAAGTGGAAAGTAACAGTGAACTGACATACCAGGCTGTGCCATGAACCTGGGCAAAAGAAAGAATTCTATTAGCAACAGGAATGTCTCACCATACAAACACATCAACATGCTCACATATGAGCCAAAGAGACAGCTTCTATTTATAACTGTGAAAACTTAGGTTCACAAAAATTAGGTATATTCCCACCAAGTTGTTCAGTTACTAGGTGAAAGAAATCGTTCTGCCTGGGCCTGGAGAACCACAGAGAAAACTGCAGCAGGTCCTCTGAAACCATGTTCTGTAGCAGACAAGTCATCCTGAGAAAAGTGGACTTCCTTTGAAAGGAAAAGAGAGGATAACTGCATGGCCAGTTTATAAAACATGGCACTTTATAAAGAAGGACCCAGGAAGGAAGTGAAAGGGCTATTCTGCTTTAACACTGAGAGAGGGAAATGACCGTTGTTAGGCAAGAGTTTCTGGTTCATCCAAAAGGTAGGATTATGAGAAAAATACCCTTCAAGAAGAGCGAAGAGATAGTGTCGCAAACAGTGATCTAATCTTCAGGACTGAGACTCAAATCAAGAAGGAGAGGGGCAGAAGGAATATGAAGGCCCAAAGAAAAAGGATCTGTTCACGGGAACAGAAACGGGAGATATGCGTTCTCCTTACTTATCTTTTTTTTTTGGTTTTTTTTTTTTTTTTTTTTTTGGATTTGGTTTTTTCAGGAGCACACCCGAACCATGACTGTCATTGTGGGCACTTACTTTGATGACTTTGTTGAGGCACTCATCAGCCACCATTCTGACGTCTGACTCCGCATCATCACTGCACAGCAAAAACAGTTCCATAGCGATGCCCAAGAGTTTCTGAAATTCTGGAGAATTTCTATGTGAAAAAGAGAGAGAGAGAAAGGCTGCCGTCACCATGGGGGAGCTGAGAGAACTGATGACAAAATGCAAAGAGCAAGCTTTATGGAATTTTAGAATAAGAAAGAACATTTCATAAAAATTAAGGATATCTGCATAAAGGTGGACTGTGGCGAACAGCATATTGGTACTGATCCCCTCTTCTTTTTAAGACTTCATTTAAACACCTTTAAAAGATACTGTCTAGGATTCTGAAATCTCAGGTAATCACCTGCTTTGTAGAAAGGTTGCGTTTACTTTTAGATAGTATCCTTGAAGTCCTGAAAAACCAGCAAGCCGGCACACTTCATTTCTTTTTAATCTTACTTTCAATGTGCTTCAAGGCCCAAGTACACTTCTCTAGATTATTCCACAGGATCACAGGCTTTTCTGTTGCAAGAAACAGAATACTAGTACCACAAAAGCTGGATCTGGGTACTATTTGTGAAGTATTTTAGTGAGTTTAGTTGAGAGCACCTGTTTTCTATGTCATGCTACAACAAGCCCACCCATTAAAAGAAGAGGCTGGCGAGCTATGTGAGTGGAACTCTAAGCAGACTGTTGTACTAGAATCTTATTCTAAAGGACTCTGATCTATACGGTCACCTTCTCTTTCATCTCTAAAAAGAAAAAAAGTTCTAGCACGTGATTTTAATCCCAACACCAGATAGGCAGAGGCAGGGGGGATCTTTATGAGTTCTAGGCAAGGTAGACCTACATAATGAAACTCTGTCTCAAAAGGAGTTGAAAGACATCCATAATCCTAAGAGAAGGAAAAGCGATCAATAATGCTCAATGCATACAGAGCAAAAAGACATGGCATTCAGCAATGCCATAGACTTTATAGGTAAGGAATACAGTAATAAACTAGGATGTAAGGAGCAAAGTCTGATGCTAGAGACTTTCCCTCAGACATCAGTCTTAGCAGTGCCAAAACAGGTTAATGGCAGATCTAAGCATGAGCTCAGGATTCCTTCTAGTAGCATCAATATAGAAAGAGGTAAGGTTAATTATTCAACAAACCTATCCAAAATATAATTTCTACATGTAGTCAGTAAATAACTTAACAACAGGCCTGCCTGATAATCTGATTTCAATATTCAGAACATATATCATGAAAAGAGAGAAACAACACATGAAAGTTGGTCTCTGACTTACACACAAGTACTGTCAATACACACCCATTGACATAACACTCACAAAAATCAACCAATCAGCATAAAACAAAGAAGAAAGAAAGAAAGAGAAAAAGACAAAAGAAAGAGAGAAAAAAGAAAAAGAAAATGAAAGAGAAAAAGAAAAAGAAAGAGAAAGAGAAAAAGAAAAAGGAAAAGAACAGACTGTGCTGTATAGTAAGCTCTTTCAGAGTCAGGAAATCTGAGGAATGCTTGTTATGACTCAAGAAGTGGATGGGCATGGTAGCACATGCCTTTAATCTCAGTACTCAGGGGGAGAAAGTAGGAAATCTCTGTGAGTTCAAGGCCAAATTGATCTACATAGTAAATTTAAGGACTGACAGGGCTAAAGAAACTCCATTTCAGAAAACAAACAAACAAACAGAAAAACTCAGGAAGTAAACAACTCAGAAGTCTTAGGAACTCCCCGAAATTTATCAGGTTTATAATGACCCTCTGTGCCCAAGTGTGCTGGCTAGTTTTATGTCAGCTTGACACAAGCTAGAATCATTTTAGAAAAGGAAATTTCAACAGATAAAATGCCCTTGCCAGTTTGGTCTATAGTGGTTTTTTTAAATTAATGATTGATGTGGGAGGACCTAATTTGTTGTGGGTGATGCCAAGCCTGGGCTGGTGGTTCTGGGAGCTATAAGGAGGCAGAGCAAAACATGAGAGGGCTCCAGTAAGCAGCACTCCTCCATTATCTCTGTTATCAGTTCCTTCCCTGACTTCCTTCAGTGATGGACTGTGTGGTAGAAGTATAAGGAGAAATAAACCCTTCCCTCCCCAAGTTGCTTTTATTCACAACAATAGAAATCCTGATAAGACACCTGGGTAGTAAGTAGTAGTAAGTATAAGGAGTAAGGACTGTTGCGGGAGGGAGACTGCTGAAATGTTAAAGTCTAAGTTGTACAGAGAGTTCCAGGGTTCTAGCTTTAGTGAGCTGTCTCCCATGCCAGGGTGGGATTTTGGTGATACACTGCCTTTTAAGTCATCCATGATCGTATACATTAATAATAACCTATATGTAACCACTCACCCATACCACTATAAGTAACCCTTATGCATTCACTGATTCACCAAGCTGGATTTTAGAGGCATCAATACTTTGGTCTGTTATTGCTTCCCTATGGGTTGAGTAAACATTTGTTCATATCTCCCCAAAAACAGTACCATGGAACAGCTGTTGCATTCATGAGATATATATCTGTAACCTCAGCACTCAAGCAGCACGGGCAAGAGGATCACTAGTTCTGGATCAGTACATAATCTTGTCTTGGGGGGCGGGAGGGGGTTAGAGTTGACATACTCGAGTGTAGTCATAAGACAAAGAGACAGGGAGAGAGAGAAAGAGAGACAGAGACAGAGAGACAGAGAGAGACAGACAAACAGACAGGTCTCATGATTATCCATCTGCCAGCATAGATGCTATTTCCACTGCTCTTCAATCCTTTGGATAGATCCAGATTCTATCTGATATCATTTTCTATCTGCTTGAAACACTTCCTTTAAAATGTCTTAAACTCATTGCTTGTCAGACAGAAGGTACTCCTCAGTGGTATGTCTGAAAACCTCTTTAGTTCACCTTTTCATTTGACGTGCGGTTTTTACTGAGGAGAGAATGAATGCCTTGCAGCTGGCACTTCCCTGGATTTGGCAGGCATTTCCTATGAGAAGTAGGCTATTTCCTTATTTTAGTTCAAGCTCAGCCTTTTTCCTGTCTTATTTCTTCTTCCCATACCCTCAACCTTTTGCTTCTTAGACATAAAAAAATAGTTAAACTGTTGTAATGTTTCTTACACTTTTTTAGTGTTTCTGTAAGCTAACCTAGTTTAATTTCTGGGCCAATATTAACTAA
Organism: Apodemus sylvaticus; assembly: GCF_947179515.1. Classification (NCBI taxonomy): domain Eukaryota; kingdom Metazoa; phylum Chordata; class Mammalia; order Rodentia; family Muridae; genus Apodemus; species Apodemus sylvaticus. Next base: position 76,275,916 of record NC_067482.1, read on the forward strand.
TTGTTCTTGTTACAATTGTAACTCCTACACTTTGTTGCATTTCTGATTGATTTTTACTGTGGTCAGATTTTGTTTTTAAGACAGTATTTCTCTCTGTCTCTATTGTGGCTCCAAGTGACAAAAATTCTGATGATTTTGGTTGCCAACATGAATGGTGACAATGTCCTATTTATTTCATCACTGCTATGGCTGCTATAGCAAAATACCACAGACTGGCTGGCTTGAAGCACAACATAATCTCTCTCCCAGCTCTGGTAACTGAAGTCCATGCTGGCACACAAGACAAGTGGAAGACTGGAAGAGAAGAGAACAGAGGTGCCATGTTTCCCTTCCCACACCTTATCCTCTGAGTCTTTACCATCTGGCTGTTCCTGAGCTATACTCTTTGTAGCAAGCCAGAAAATGTTAGTATTTTCCTGAGTTCCACAAGCCACCCTAACACACCACAAACTCCTCAACCTTAAAGATGAATGTCATACAAATCTCAGATTAGTCACTCAGTGGCCTCCCACAAGCCGATGACTGGTACATGAAGAACAATCCATGAGACAAAGCTGTATAACTTTGTGGGATGTGACATTAATTCCAAGAAAACACTGAATTAACCTACTAAAATGCAGTTTCAGAATGGGGACTAGCTCTTCAACATATAGACTGGGTTGGGGAGATTCACATTTAGTCCATAACAACTAATAAAGATGAACTTTTAATATAGGAAACATGAAATAAACATTGAGCCCAACCTGATTCCTCTTCTTTCCTTTTTGTTTGAGAAAAAGTCATGTTTTTATAAAGCTGGGGTTAGTCTCTAAGTCATGAGCCTCCTGCCTCTGCCTGAATAGTAGCCCAGTCAAATTTCTTTCTTGAAATACGTGTGTGTGTGTGTGTGTGTGTGTGTGTGTGTGTGTGTGTGTGTGTTACATATTTTCTTATTAGGATAATATTCCACTCTTTAACGATCCATCCTACAAACTATTAAGTCTTTCATTTATATAAATTGCCAATACCTTCCCCAAGCTGAATTTACTTTGTTTTGATTATGGGGGAATTTTGACATTTAAGCTATATTCTAAAGCTGAGTATCCTAGTTAGTTTTCTGTCCAAGGTGATATAAGCTAAACTCATCTTTGAGGAAACTTCAATTGGGAATGCCTCCATACAATGGACTTTAGGCAGACGAGCCAATAGGGCATTTTCCTAAATAATGACTGGTTGGGGAGGGCCAGGCCCATTGTGCATGGGAACACCCCTGGGCTGTGGTCCTGGCTTCAGTAAGAAAGCAGGCCAATCAAGCCATGAAGAAAAGCCGTGCACTTCTGTATGAGATCCTGCCCTGATTTCCATCAGTGATGGACTTTTACACGCATGTGTAAGTGAAAGTTGCTTCTGATCGTCGTATTTCATCTCAGCAATAGAAACTTAAGAGATCAGGTCTATAATCTAACTTTCAGGAGGTAGAAGCAAGAGGAGCAGGAATTCATGGTCAACTCTTGCTATACAGTGAGTTTGATACCAGGCTAAATGAGACCTTGTCTCAAACAAACAAACAAACAAACAGTAGGAGGCTCAGTAGATAAGCGCACTTGCTAGTCTTGCAGAGAGGACCTAGGTTTGTTTCCAAGCACCCACACAGCAACTTACAACCATCTTTAATTCCAGTTCCAGGGACTCCCTTATGTGCCTTCTTATGGTCTCTGTGGGTGCCAGGCACCCATATAGGGAGCAAATATATAAATGTGGACAAGACACTCATTTATTTCAAAATAAATCTAAAAAGAATACAAATTAAATTACCAGCATATCATTCAATTGTCACATGACTAAAATTCTCATATATAAGATGACAAAAAGAAAACATTATCCATACAAGAACCCAGATACCTTTATAACACAGCTACAAATGTGGTAAAATATCCTTATTTTAAATGGATTTTTCTTTATGCAAGGTTTTGCTGTGTGTCCCAGGCTAATCCCAAATTAAAAATCTTCCTGTCTCAGCCTGCCAGATACTAAGATTACAAGCATGTACCATACTACACTTAGCCTAAATGTACTTTTAAGAGATAGCTAGAGGTACAAAGAACATGCTAATACATTAAAAGTGAAAACAGAAAATATAGATATAAATATAGATATAGTTTAGATTTGGGGGGTGGGGGGATTCAAGGCAGAGTTTCTCTGTATAAACTCTAGACATCCTGGAACTCACTCTGTGTACCAGGATGGCCTTGAGAGTCACCTGCTTCTGCCTCCCAAGTGCTGGAATTAAGGGAATGCACTACCACAACCCAGCAACCAGTCTGTATTTCTTTTGTTGTTGTTTTTGGTTTTCTGTTGTTTTTTTGGGTTTTTTTTGTTTTTTTTTTTGTTTTTTTTTTTTTTTTTTGCGAGACAAGGTTTCTTTGTGTAGGTCCTGGAACTAGCTCTGTAGTCCAAGCTAGCCCTGAACTCACAAAGATCTGCCTGCCTCTGCCTCCTGAATGCCAGGTTACAGGTATATCCACCACCACCCCACTCAGTAATTACCAGAGAGATCTTTTAAACAAAGAAAGAAAAACAACAACAAAAATAACCAAAAACAAAAAGAAAAGAGGCTGGAGAGATGGCTCAGCACTGGATATCCAACCATCTATAATGGGATCTGATGCCCTCTTCTGTCATGGAGGAATGCATGCAAGTAGAGTATTCATATACATAAATATATCAAAAATTTTTTTAAAAAAGCCAATTACCTGAGAGACTGTGCCACAATGTTTTCACATATTGTTAGGCAATGATTCACACGGTCCTTCTTGGTGGCTGAGAGTTCCTTCTTTCTACAAAAAAAACAAAAGGAAAAGAAATGAGAATCCTCTGAGGAAACTACTTCATTAGTTTCTATATTTCATTCATTCCTAAGTATGCCTTGGCTGCTACTAGCGAATCATAAACTCCGTGCTGGGAAGAAGGCAGCATGAAGAAGGGATAATGATAGATGCGGTCAACCAAGAGCGTCCTCACAGGACACTCAGAAAAATCAGAGATGTGAAAAAGCAGCTTATTTCTTTCCTAAAAGGGACTTTTCCTGACAAGTCACATAGACTGCTGATCACCCACCAAAATTTGTCTATCAACAAGCACATAGCTTGCTCCCATAGATGGACCGGGAATGTAAGTGATATACAGAATTCCAATTGTATCTTCATGTCCTAGCTATCTTCCTCCAATCAGAACAAACATGTCCAACACTCAAGTGTCAATCATATAAATAGAGGCAATAAGAAGAGTGCGAAACAGCAAGGCAGCACCTTGACCCCTACATGGTCTTCAAAGCACAGGCTCCCCACACCACCCATCCTCAGAGGAAGCTCACTGCAGCAATGCGAGAATTGAAATCTAGCAAATGCTCTTCATTCACCTGCTGAAAGATTAACAAAATACAATGGCCAAACCATGGAAGCTTACCTAAGAAAAGGAAGTAACTACTAACAGGAAACAGGGACAAATCATAATGCACACACTTGAGGAAAGAACTTAGTAAGACTCGGATGACCAACACAGGACCATTCTATTTTTAGAACATTATGGAACAAGCAAAACTGTAAAAGTTAAAATATGACCAGTAATGCCAGGGGTGAGAAGATGACAGGAAAGAAACATAGGGAGCTTTGAGTAGCGACAGAACCAATCTAAATTCTGATTATGGGGAAGGCAAGACAGCTCAGATGGCATAAAAGCCTGAGAACTTAATATGATCCCTGGTGCCCACAATAGAAAAAACTCTAATGTTGTCCTCTGACCTCCACACACGTTCCTTTGCACATAGGACATGCAAACACACACTCATACACTTCTTGACATGTGCATGCATGCCTTATAATAATAATAAATTAAATTTATGAATCCTGATTATGGTAGTCATGGGGATGGCATTAGTCAAATCTCAGAATTATATACCAAAAAGAACATTTCCTCACAATGTAAAGAAAATACTATGAAAATAAAATGCTTTCTTCTCTAAATCACTTGTAATAAACCTCTGTTGCAGCAGCTTAGATTTTTCCCTACTTTAAAATAGCCATTAGGATGCTTGGACAACACTAAGCGCCTTAAACATTTTAGGAAGCAAACTAAATCACCAACCCATTATCCTTTGGTTTGCACAGGAAAAATCTCTCCCAGATTTTAAATGAACTAAACTTACACATGTCTTAAGGGGGTCATGTTACACCAGTGCTAAGTAGTGACAAAAAGAAGGCTGACTGATGCTGGTGAGATGACTCAGCAGTTAAGCACACCCGCTGCTCTTCCAGAGGTCCTGAGTTCAATTCCCTTCAATTCCCAGCAACCACAGGATGGCTCATGGCCATCAACAAGGACATCTGTTGTCCTCTTCTGGCATGCTTGTGTGCATGCCACAAAGCACTCATGCATTCATTAAATAATAAAGAAATAAATGGAAACAAAGTAAGAAGGCTGACAACACTGAACTCAGTGAACTATAGTTATTATAGAAACATTCATTATCTGAGATTTTCAGTGACCTCAGATCCAAACACTAAATATCCAAACAGACCAAGTCCCTTTGCTCTGGTCAACTTTCCTCAGTTGTAACTGATGGGAGGGACTCGGCTGACTCCGACGGCATGGTAAGGAGGTACTTCTGACAGGTCCACCATGACCAGTGATGTGTGGCTGCCCAGAGAAGCAGGCCTGGGCCTCACCCACTTTCAAGAAGAAAGACTACCATGCCTGTTGGGAGGGAGTGGGGGATTGTCGTAAAGTGATTCCCAACATCCATTCAGGCTTTGACAAGTTTATGAGGCATGTGTTGACAGAAGCAGCATGTCAACCTGTCAACTTTTCTGTAGTTAAAAATTACTTTATGGGGTTGTATCACCTAGGAGAATCATGGAGGAAGTGGTTACTAAAAAAGAGTTTAAGGGGAAAAAATCAGGCCCGAAAAGATAACGTAGTAGTTAAAACATTTGCTGTACAAACAAAAGAGCCAAATCCAGAACCCCAAACCCATTTAAATGCAAAGTGACAATGGCAGCAGCCACTTGTTATCCCAGCACTGAAAGGTGCAGATGGGACCTGAGTCCTTGAGCTAGCTGGCTATCAATCGGAAGCCTGAGTTTGACTAAAAAACCCTGCCTCAAAGAACAAAGTAGAAAAAGATAAGGAAGTTTCCTGATGTCGATCTTAGGCCCCTATACTCTAAAATACACCTGTACACACATGGATGCCTCCATACAAACACCACACACACACACACATTAAAAAAAAGATTTAATAAAACAACAGCTCCACACCAGATTCCATGTCTGACCAACTAGCTAGGCCTGTGGAGCATTTATCTTACTTCTTTGAAGTGATATGAATGAGTTGGAAAAAGTTCTTGGGTGTTCTTTCTCACTCTCCCTCCTTCATGAGATAGCCCCAAAGGATAAAGGGAGCAGCAAACAATATGATACCACCTCTCATGGCCTGCCACCTTGGACTGACTTAGTCAAGTTTACCAAACTATAACTTAAAGACAACACCGATCTTAACAATGAAATGAAAACTCATAATTCTGTTTGAGGCACTGGGCACCTTGGGGGAAGCTCTTATTTACCAATGGCCCGTCTCCAGGTCCTGCTGGCACTTCTCCAGACAGGGTTCCTTAGATTATATCCCCAGAAGTGAGGGTGAAGGAACTACATTACTAGCACTCAGCACCCACCACTGTATAGCATTCTACAAGAGCTCATCAAATAAAGTATATTCCCAATATGGAAGAATCTATTAATTATCAGCACTCGTTTCTTGGGTGAATCTTTGGAGACTTGGAAGATAAACAACAATGATCCTTAACTTTACACATGTATGTCTAAAATCAAGAGATCAAAGAAAGGTAGAAATAATAAAGCTTTATCTAAAACATCCTGAACTCAAATTCTTTGGTCCGGTAAGAAAATTGCTTGAATAGATGGGGGAGTGGAGAGGGACAAAGCAAGGAAGGAGAGGCAGAAAACAGGCAGAAAGGAAAGGACCAATGGGATGGCTAATCTTAACTGACATCATCTGGAATCAACTAAAACCCAAGCATTGGGCATCCCTGTGAGGGACTTTCTTGATTGGATTACTGGAGGTGGAAAGACCTGGGTCACACCTTCTGGTGGCAGCTCACATCAATGGACATGAAAGGAATATTTTGCCATTTGCCCTCATACCCTCACTCTCCATAGCTAATTCATCTATCACAGCAGTTATGGACCATCCCAATGCTGAGATCCTTTAATAAAGTTCCTCAAGTCATAATGAACCCCAACCACAAAATTATTTTCATTGTACAGTACTTCACAACTGCAATTTTTGCTACTGTTATGAATCACAATGTAAATATCTGTGTTTTCTTAGGCGACCCATGTGAAAGGGCCATTGGGCACCCAAAAGGGTCATGACCCACATGCTGAGAACTGATTTATGTTACTGAGTGATTCCTTCACTGGTGTTAGAACCTGCTTTTTCAGAACTCCAACACAGACTAAAGACCCCACAGCTCTCTAGGAATCTTCCAGGACTCGAGCACCAGACTGGAACTGCTGAGACATTCAATCTGAACAACTGCTGGATTCTTGGCCTTTCTGTCAGAGGAAACTCACTGTTGCACTACCCAGACCACAACTCGTAAACCAATATAAAAAAAAAAGCCCCTTTTAAAAATATATATGTGTGTGTATATATGTACATATACATATATACACATTTTATATACCGTGAGTGTATGTGTGTGAGAGAGAGAGAAAGAGAGAGAGAGAGAGAGAGAGAGAGAGAGAGAGAGAGAGTAGTTTGAATGAGAATGGCCCCATACACTCATGCTTGAATGTTTGGTTCTATTTAATGGATCTATTTGGAAAAAAAATAAGAAGTGTGGTCATCAGGCCTAGTCTGTGTCTGTCTGTCTCTCTCTGTGTGTCTCTATCTCTATGTCTGTGTCTCTGTCTCTCTCTCTGCCTGCCTGCCTGCCTGCCTGCCTACAAACTGCTACTCAGATGTGAGTTCTCAGCTACTTCTCAGCACCACAGCTGCTTGACTCTACAATCCTGCCATGATAATGGACTAAACCTCTGAAGCCCCAATTAAATGCTTCGGTTTATAAGTTGCCTTGGTCATCGTGTTTCATCACAAAAGAACAATTATACACGTACATATGCATCTTTTCAGTTCTGTTCCTTTAGAGAACCCTGACAAATACAAACAAAGCAACTCTCCAAAGTTGTCCCCTAGCTTCCACATGTCCACAGCAGGAACACTCACATACACTCACTCAAGCGAGCACACACACATACAAACATGGCATACAAAGGTCACTTGTTCACAGATGCACATCACCAAGATGTCACTGTCAAAAACAAAATAAACTATCACAGTCAACCAAAGAAAAGACAAATCTCAAGTTTTCTCTTTTACCTCATCCCAAACTATTTCCCAACAAACTAAACCCTTTTCAGGGAATGTCTGACTCTTTCTAACATCATACAGTTTGCTAGTATATAAAGTTCCCAATAGTTGCTAGTTTGACTTAAAATTCCAGTTATTAAGTGCCTGCTTCCTGTGAAAAGCAAGCTATCTACTTGCTATTACAATAGTGATATTGTTCCTCTTTTCTTATATCCATCCTGCATCTGTACTCGGGCCCTACAGTCTAAGAGCAGCACAACTCTTCTATCAGAATCCATCTCTCATGATGCCAGTTTTAAAATTCAGGCCAGAATATCCAAGACCTTATGTTGCAGGATATTTGATCACACCATGACCCCCGAAATTGTGTTATTTACAAACAGAGAAAGAAAAAGAAAAAAAAAAAAAACTTGTTTCTAGCTGTGGTATGGCTAAGCCCTCAGCATACACCTAAGCCACTCTGGCTGGAATACAAACACACCCCTAGTATGCACCTTTAATCTCAATCAATGAGGCTAAAAGTATTTTGTAGAAGAAGTCTAATTGAGTGGCAGACAAAGTGATGAATCAGAGAAAAATTTGCTAGAATAGGATCTGCACAACTCTCAGCAGAAGAAAAAGGAAAGGGAAGCTACTTGAGGGGGAGGGCAGAGGGAGGAAGGAGGCAGTTTTACCTGTACAATGATAGAGAGACAGATTATAGAGAGAGGACAAGCTAGACACCAGTGAAGACAGAAAAAAACACAGAGAATGAATGAGAAGATTAGAACAGATTGCCAAAGTTAGTTATGAGGCCAAGCAGAACAATTCAGGAGAGGCTAAGAGAGAGAAGCTGGATTCAATCAGTCAGCTTGGACAGGAGTTTGAGCCACAACAGCTGAGGTGAATCAGCAAGCCAAAGATCAGAAAGAACAAGAAAGGGTGAGCTTATGGGGCAGTAAGTCTCAGAAGTTGAAAATATTCTAGGCATAAATTAGATTGTACAGAGATTAGCACTTTTGAAGACTAAGTCTAGGTTAATGGACAGAGGCAGTAAGCCTCGGAAAAAATTACTCCAGGAGAATAAAAGATAGTTTTACAGCCTTATAACAAGTATTTCCTCTTAGCATACCAAATACTCTTATTTAAAGTATGAGAGTCAGAAGGCACCCTCAGAACAGAGATGACACTAACCAGGAATATCAGAATATAAAAATCCTTCTAGTATACTCTGCAGGTCAGAAGCCAGGACACTATCACAGAGTGCTTGCTGCTAATCCAAAGAACCCAAGTTCAGTTACCAGGTGAATCCTATATCAGGTGGCTCACAACCACCTGCAACTCCAGAAACCAGGGATTCAATAACTCTTCAGGGCACATGCACTCATGTGCATAGACTTCCACACAGATATATACATACATACATGCATGCATATATACATACATACATACACACACACCTAATTTAAAATAAAAATCTTTTTTAACAGTGTGATTCCACATTAAGAGAAGAGGGTAGACTGGACCACTCAAGGAATTTGAAAACATTCCTCCTCCCCCTCCTCTTCCTCAAACATGAAACACACACTCCATGTTGGGGGCAGACTGAGGTCTAGAAGCTGCCCTGCATAGGAAGCACAGCAGACTGGAGCAGAAATGCATAGCTGCTGATTCTCCAACAGAGCTGCTCTCTGAGTTCTGTCAAGTCCTATCCTTACATGAGAGTGTTAACTGCACACTTAGACCACTTTCAGAAAGGGTTGGTGTTTTTGTTTTGTTTGAAGACAGATAGGTAGTCCTGGCTGTCCAGGAACTCAGTAGACCAGGCTAGCCTCAGACTCACAGAGATCTACCTGCCTCTGCCTCCCAAGTGCTGGGATTAAAGACATGTGCCACCACCACCTGAGTAGAAAGATTTTTTTTTGTTATGTGTATGAGTACACTGTAGTTGTCTTCAGACATACCAGAAGAGGGCATCAGATCCCATTACAGATGGTTGTGAGCCTCAATGTGGTTCCTGGGATTCAAACTCAGGACCTCTGGAAAAGCAAGTCAGTGTTCTTAACCACTGAGCCATCTCTCCAACACCAGAAAGATTTTTTTTTAAAGGTTAAATCACCACCTTATTTGGAATTACAGGATATACTTTCTCAAGAAGTGATAATACTGAAAACCTACACTTAAATGCACACAACATACACAAAATTATGCAGCAACACTTAGACTATCAAAATTCATGGTCTTTGAAGCAACAAAACCCTTCAGTCTTCCAAGAGCAAAGGACTACAATGTGACAATACTGTCTACGTGGGAGACAGAAGAAGCCATCTAGGAAAGACACAAGAATCAGTATGAAGGACAAAGGTTCTTCAAATACAAAGACAGACTGGAGCATAATGTACTGTACAATGAAAAGTATTATTAGCAAAAGATGGTTCTTATTTTAAGATAACTAGAGTCAAACATGGTGAACATCTTCAATCCTAGAATGCAGAGAGTAGAGACAGGAGAATCACAGCATGCTCATGGCCAGCATGGGCTACAACACAAAACTCTGTTTTAAATAGATAAACAACCCCAGAACAAAATGAGAAATAATTATGCCAAAAGATCCTACCATGCTTGTGGTGGTGGCACACACCTTTAATCCCAGCACTTGGGAGGCAGAGGCAGGCAGATCTCTGTGAGTTCTAGGCCAGCTTGCTCTACAGAGGTTGTTCCAGGATGGCAAGGGCAACAAAGGAGACCCACCCACTGCAACCACAGACGGTACTGGCAGGGAAAAAAGTCCAGAGACCCTGCCTGCCACACTGCAGAGAGGGTTGTGGGAGGACATTGCTGCCATGTCACATGGGTAGCTGTAGACACCTAGAGGTCTACTTGCCACCATGCCAAACAGCACAAGCCGAGGAGGTCACCCAGAGCACACCAGCGTCATGGCCTGCCTGCAAAAGGAGTCTCTATAATGTACAAGTATGTGGTGGACAGAGGGAAGGGAAAGGGAAGCAGAACAGTCTGAGCATTATGAAGAGAGAAGGAACTGAGACATGAGGGTGAGAGGAATAGCCTGTGGTGAGTAGCCAGCCCTACCACTTGAAGCCACGGTGAAGTCCCAGCCTGTGCTGCCACTGAGGGCCATGTCTGGGTCCATGGCCATGCAGTGGCAGGGATGGAAACCACAGGGATGTCCCTGGTCTGTGCAGCCACCTGGGACCATTCATCTGTGCAGAGCTGGCTTTGGCACACCGCTCACCAGCAAAAGTACTCAGGAAAGTAGTACTGGATTTCACTCATCTGGGCAGTAGAGTAGAGCTGGCCCTGGGGGCGGGGGCACAGGTGACCTAGCCTTGAGGGTGAGATGGAGGGAGAGCTGGACTGGCCACTCATCTACCATGGGGTGGTGTGTGTGTCTTAAGGGGGGAAGGGTTTCTCCTCCTTCCTCACTAGTAGTAGGGAGAGCTGACCCTGCTTCCTGCCGATGGGTGGCCTAGCCAGAGCAGTGCTGGAGAGCAGCCCTGGTGATGCAGATGCAGGAGAGCAAGTAGGCTGAGCAGCACAATTACCACCCAGGCCTAGATCCAGGGCTTTAAGTTGGCCCACCCCAAAATCTACATCATCTGTGAACCATAGGACTACATAAGCGAACCGGTCCCGCTGATCCAGAGCTGCAGGAACTTGACACAGAGCAACAACTGAATAAACAGGAGGAAGCCTGGAGAAGATCCAATATTGATCGTGTGACAGAAGCCAGAGACTTCGAACCAGACCAGGGACTCACTGCAATCTTCATTTGTACATGAAAATGTGCAGACAGAGGGGTACACTGTGGAACACACTGTGACACACTACAGCTTCCACGACAAGATGTTTTCTATGCTTTATTTTGTGTGTGTGTGTGTGTTTTCTTTTCTTTGGAGGGGAAGGATGCAAGAGCAGGGGGGGAGACGGGACAGGGGTACATGACACGAAACTCACAAAGAATCAATAAAAAGTTTTTTTAAAAAACCTATGTAATGTGAATTCATTTAATAATATAAACTTAATAACAATAAAAGGGTGGAGATACACACAGAACATGGCGGACACTGCTTGAGAAAAGAAGTATCCACATTAGAAGAACAAAGTCTATTTTACACCACACACAAAAACAAGCCAACTTCAATGGGAAAGGCAAATCAATACACTATTTATGCAACAGGATCAGGAAATGTCTCATAATCTCAAGTTGATGAAAAATTTATCAAAAAAGAAATAAAAGCACTTACCATAATGGGAAAGTATGACAAATTGGACATCACCAAATGAGGAACTGCTCATTAAAAAGCACCATTTTGTGAGGAAAAAGATAGGCCAAGATAGGAGGTATGCTCACAGCAGCATTTGTCAAAGCTTAATAACCCAAACATGCACTAATTAGATGAGAAAAACAGGGCATATTCATTAAAAGAGACAAACTAACTAAATGGGTTTCTACCAACACTGACGAAAAGGAGCTTTGACAGTGTGAGCTATGACTAGGAGATGCTGAGCGATTCTAGTCATGCAATATTCAAAACTGAATAGGCACTGTGGTGAAGGTCACTGGTTAAATGTGTGTAAAATTTGCTCAAAGCCAAGTTTAATCTCTGTCATAATTCCTGTCTCCAAAAGTAAGAAACTCCAATAATATTGTTTAGAGGTGTACACTCCCACAGCACTGACGGAACAGGACCGTGAGGCCCCAGAGCTAGTTTCTGACTGTCAGTGGTAACTAAGCTTTACAGTTATACATGCACATTTTAATACACTGTGTGTGTGCTGTGGTACTCACATGGAGATCAAAAGACAACTTGTGGAAACTGGTCCTCTCTTTCTACATGAGTCTCAGAGATCAAACTCGGAATGTTAGCAAACACTTTCACTATCTTACTAGCTCACACAGTTTTGGTTTGGTTTGGTTTTGGCTTTTTGACTATAGGGTCTGATTGTGTAGCCTTAGCTGTCCTGTAACTCACCATGTAGTCCAGGCTGGCCTCAAACTTACAGAGATCCTGAGTGCTGGAATTAAATATGTGGGCCACCATGCCTGGCCTACCCACAATATTTTTTTAATTAAAAGAGAACAAAATTTTAAAACATGAAACTGGTAAGTAGAAAAAAAAATATTTAACTTGAAAAACAAAAGTAGGAAGTATGAAAAGTGCTATATGTTTAATCAAGTTCAGATTATAACTCTAACTATGCATTTAACAAGTACTTCCTGGGAACTTGCCATGAACCTGATAAGTCTGGATTTAGTGACTAAAAAACAAACAATTCCCATCCAGCTCCTACCAGTGTAGGAGTCACATGCAAAGAACTAACATATCAGTCATGCTAGCAAAATGAGAAAGGGACAGGCGCACACATCACCTCCTCAGCCATCACAATTATCCCCACTTTAAGTATGAAAGTGTACACCACAAAAGGTATAAACCTAGTCAAAAGCCCATGACTCAGGAAAAGGAGGTTACAGGTCCTAAAGGGGGATCTTACTACTGTTGTTTTGCTAAGTAGACATGTTGTTAGACAACCTTCTAAATATGTTTGGGAGCCAGATGTGGTGGTACATGTTTTTAATTCCAGCACTTGGGAGGCAGAAGCAGGTGAACCTGAGTTTAAGGCCAGCCTGGTCTACAGAGTAAGTTCCGGGATGGCCAGGCTACAGAAAAACCCAGTCACAAAAACCAACCAACCAAATAAACAAACAAGAGTAAATATTTACATTTATACCTATAGACTAGTGCTATTGTCAACCTTGGCCAAAGAAACCTCCTTCTGCAGTAGGCAGCATTCAAAGACCCATAGTATACTGAGAATAAGTGACTGATGAACTGTCAGACTAATGTGACATCTAAATTGACCCCCACACCCAAGGTTCAGGGAAGGGAAGGGGTAGAGAGAATCTGAGTCAGGTTTTAGAGAGTTCTATGAAATTCTGTCTTCCAGACATGACATGGCTGCTGTATTCAGGAACTCACTGCAGTTATGGTTACCACTCAAGAACTGGGTAGAAGATACACCTTTAATCCCTACACTGGGAGGCAGAAGCATTCATTTCTATGTGTTTGAGGCTAGCCTGGTCTACAGAGCTAGTAGTTCCAGGAGAGTCAAGGCTACACAGAGAAAGCCTGCCTCAGGAAAAAAAAAAAAAAATAGGCCTACACAAGAGCAGTCAACATTCCATTCCAGCGGGCAGCACTAACCGGATTCAGTGGGTCATTTAAAGAAAGAAAGAAAGAAAGAAAGAAAGAAAGAAAGAAAGAAAGAAAGAAAGAAAGAAAGAAAGAAAGAAAGAAAGAAAGAAAGAAAGAAAGAAAGAAAGAAAGAAAGAAAAAAAGAAAGAAAGAAAGAAAAAGACATGAAGGTGGGAGGAGGACATGTTGGGGTATATATGGGAGGGGGATAGTGGGGACCCTGCATGAGATCAAGATACACTGTATACATGCATGAAACTGTCAAGGAATAAATAAAACATTTTTTTTAAAAAACCAAAGAATGTTTCATGACTTGAAAATGTTAAGAAATTTCAATTTTATGCACCCATTCTCTTATATATTCTATGACTGCTTTCACGATACAGTGGCAGAGCTGTGATAGTATTATGGCCATGGAGCCTTAAACATTTACTATCTGGCCATGAAAGTTCACAATATTGATGGACTAGAATACAAGTGTCGAATAGACTCAGAAGGCTTCTTTGTAGAAACTGACAGAATGATCCTACAACTCATACAGAAATGCAAGGAACCCAGAATAACTAAAGCAATACTGAAAAAGACAAGGTTGGGGGCGTACTTCATGATTTGAGATCATGATTCAAACTAGTAGTTAAGACTGTACAGTGCTGGCAAAGAACAATGATCAATAATCATAGAACACAGATCAATGACAAAAATGGAAGTAGAAACATTTACATATGGATAAGTAATAATTTTCAACAAAGATGTCAATACAGTTCAAAGACAAAAGAACATTCTCTTTAACCAAAGTGCTAAATTCCACATGCAAAAGAAAAGAGTCAGACCTCTACCTTAAGCACGAACTTAAAATGAGTCAGACTTACATACAACGCCAGTTCTTAGAAAAAGAGGGAGTAAATAAATCTTTGTGATTTTGGATAAAACTGTGGTTTCTTAAGTATCTAACATACTGCAGCTAAAGACAAAATTGGACTTCATCAAAACTTAAATGTCTATGCTTTGAAGAACATAATTAAGAAAGTGAGTCAAGCCTAAATCCCGAGTTTAAATCTTCAGCATTCATTGTAAAAATGGTGTGGTTATTCATGTCTGCAACTTCACTACGGTGAAAAGGGACCGGGCAGATCCCAGTGTCTGCTGACCAGCCGGCTTACTAGAAATCCGTACCTTTAGGTTCAGTCAGAGAAGGGGAGAGCAACAGAGGAAGCCACTCAGTATTCTCTTTTGGCCTCTGCACACCCCTACACACATACATACACTCCACACCATCCAAGAATTTCCGATGCGTCCCCCACTCACTGTGATGGGCCATACCAATGGACCCAGTACTTGGGAATCTGCCATGAAGATAAAAGCAAGTTTGTTTGTTTTTTTTTAAAAAAAAAAAACCCAAATCTTTATTGTATAGAAATACCTACCTACCTACCTACCTACATACCTACCTACATATATATATATATATCCCTCGAGATGCTATTCTCTCATTTCCCCATCTTTCTCCTCCTCTTCAATGCCTCTGATATAGAGGACATCATTACACCTTATTAGAACTTCACCCAGATGTCCTTACAATGCCCCATCTATGTATTATTCTGTATTTGCAAGCTGCATGTTCATGTAGCCATCAACGGAGAACAGGTAGCCCTTGTACTCCATGTCCCACTTAAGTTTCACCATCACCGGCTTTCCTGTCAGTCCAGTGAGAAAAGGCTTGGGATTGAGGGGTAAACTCATCTCAAACACTCATGAGCGCTACACCCCAGGACCCGCTGACCCTGCCGCTGCCCACCCCTCGTGACTGGAGCAGCCAACACCAAACCGACCACCAGCGCTGAAAGAAATGGCCGCCCAAAAGCAAGTTTTGAAGCCAACTTAGACTACACAATATACCAGGCCAGTCGGAAGTACATAGCAAACTTCTATCTCAAAAGTAAACCAAAAAAGAAAATGAAAAGACAATCCAAGCCTGGCAGTGGTGGCACATACATTTAATACCAGCACTTGGGAGGCAGATCTCTTGAGTTCCAGGTCAGCCTGATCTACACAGTGATTTCCAGGACAGCCAGGGCTACATCGAGAGACCCATCTCAACAAAACAAAACAAAACAAACAACAAAGACAAGGCAGTCCACAGAAAGGCTTTTTAACTTGTATCTCATAAGGGAATAGTATGCAGAACACAAAACAAAATTTAAAAAATGTGCAAGAATGAAGACTTGGAGTCTGTGTTCTTGATCTAATTGTTGAACTTCCTACACTTATTTTGTCTGAGAATAAACCCTCACACCTTTGCCTGTTTTCTGTGGCTTCCGTTGCCAGGTTTTCCATTTGGAGTTCAAGGCATGATAACACCAATGAAGCCTCCCTCTATCTTTTGCTCCTCCCCCACTACAACTCTTACCCTCACACATTTCACCCAGCAAAAACATGACCACATCACTAATCCCCACACAGGAAAGCCTTTGACAACTTTCCCTTGCAGGAATACTCCCTTCCATACACCCTCCTGGTAGATTTCTGACTCTTCAGATGTTTATTCAGGAAAAAAAAAAAAAGCCTTCAACTAAGCAGATATTACTATGACATGGTAAGCCCTGGAATTTTCTAATCCACTTCCCTACTTTACTGTACCTCATCACTTAACTTAAAAAACAAACCATTTTGCTTACTTAGTCTATGTCCCTCCCAAGAATTTTAGCTTCATGAGGCATAACTTTGTTCCCTGCTAAAACCTGCAACTAATGCTAGGCACACAGGAGATGATCAGCAAATATTGACGGATGACTATGATCAGGAAGACTAATGAGGACTATCAAGCGTGAATGTCAACGGCCCAGGCCTATCGGACCCACCACAGCCAGCTGAGCAGAGAACAAGTTCTCAGTTACTTCAACAGAAGCCCACGCATGGCTGTGACACTGGTTCTATGGAACACAAGGAGAGTCACAAAAATAGAACAGATTCATTCTAAAACTGTTTTGGCTGGTCTCACTTTGAAAAAAGAACTTTTAACTGAAGCAAGTGGACAAAATGCCAAAATCGAAGCTTCCAAGCAGTGAGTTTGTTACTTATTATTAATGAACACTTGGTTTTTCAACAGCAAAGTACATAGAAATATGAGATAGACGCTAATGGAGCTGATTTTGGAAAACATTATAGTTAGTGATGTACAGTGTAGTAACAAGTTTTTTTTTTATTATTAAAAAAAAAGCTTTTAAAAGCTTTTGTTGCAAAATACTTTTGGTTGTAAATAATTTAAAAATCTATCCTAACATATGCCCAAATTTTATCTGGAAGGACAATTGAAGAGTAACAGAGCTTGCTCCTGGGTACAGAGTTAGGAAAATGAGGAGAGAGATGTTTTCATTATTTAACCTCTTTTATCTTTGGGACTGTATCATGTTAATAAATTACTTATACAAAAACAAACTAATTTGTGTTTGAACAGACACAGAACAATTTCCCCTCCGTAAAACACACACAGAGGTTTACAGAAGATATGGAGAATATGTAAACTTCCACAAGTCCTACCATGGTAATAATATAAATAACTACAAGTACTTGAAGCATGGTACTATATGCCTTTAATCCCAGCACAGAGGAGGCAGAGGCAGGAGGATGGATCTCTGTGAGTTCAGGTCATCAAGAGTTACACAGTGGAACTGTCTCAAAGAAAAAAAAATTACTTATCTAGAGATAATTTTTCTATTCACACTTTTCACCTTATAGAATAAAAATTTATCCCTATATTTTGTTCTATCAAATAAGCCAATATTTCTCCCCAAATCTTTACTTTTTAAAAATAAACTCTCAAAACAGGGAAAGGATGCTATCAGAAACACAAAAACAAGAATAATTACTAACAATGAGCTGGGAATATAGCTCAGTGATATCACCAGAACACTTATTTTCTAAATGAGTTTTAATGACGACATTCTTTAGTAGGTTGTTTCCTGAAAGTTCTCCTTATTTACTTATACAAATCCGGATTAGGAATGAAATGCCCAGAGTTGAAAGGGTGGAGCTTCTAGACAACACAGGGCTGAACACTCAGCATGGACTTCCAGGAAATGTTCTGAGCATCTCTTTTCTCTTAGAGCATTGTGACTCATGGTCTCTCTTCTGTTTCAATATTCTCTCCAGTCACAAGCAGCGAGCTTCTATAAGACGTTAGCTAAGAACTAAACAGGCACTTTTACTGGCACACGAAATATCTTCAGAATCTGAGTGGCCCATGTTCTAAAACAAGCCTGACTGCAACACTAGTAAAATTCATTTCCCGGTGTAAACTGCACACCACCAATGTATCCGTTTTACATAGAACAGAAAATAGATAGGCAATAAGTATCAGTCGACTCTTTCATATATATGCACACATGTTTTATTAATAACCACACCTAAGTAACTCACCATGTAGTTGACAAATACAACTCATCCAACTGCCTGCAGACACACAGACGCACACCTCTCTGGTGATGCTTAAGACCTTGTTAACTACACTGCACCACGAACTAAATGAAACGCCAGGAGAGTACGAAGTGCCTCAAGTCAGAGGCTGCTTCAAGTGCCGCTTGGAAAAAGAATATCCCATTGGATGCGTTCACACTCCCCCGCCCTCATCACTCCCGCCGAGACCTCCTAAAAGCATTATGTCATCCACTCTCCGCACATCTCTCACTCTGTCCTGCATCCCAGCTCCCAGAACAGATGAGGAGGTACCCCAAGAGACCTCTGCCTCTCCAAGTTCTCTTCATAACAGTCATGTGCGCCACCGCCCCAGTTTCTCCCGAAGAGAGAAACAAGTTCCCTAACTTTGCAAACTGGGAACGGCGAAGGCACTGGAGTCGGGACGGCCCTCAGCGAGTCCCTTGCTGGCCTGACCAGGCTCTGTCTCCTCTGAGGAAGGCCAAAGACCCTGAAAGGCAAAGACCGGGAAGGCCTGGCCTCAGGGAGGTACGGCGACCCTCTGGACAGGGGACCGCGTTGGCCATGCCCAGCACGCAGGCCAGGAGCGCGGGGCGCGGGCCCCGGGCGGGAGCTGCGGCGCCCGGACTCACGGTCGGTGCAGCGGTTCCTCGGCCGGACCTGGCAGCGGCGGTGGCGGCGGAGGCTGCCCCTGAGGCGGCGGCTGAGGGGGTTGAGGAGGCGGCGGCGGCGGTGGCGGCGGCGCCTGCGGTGGAGGCTGCTGCTGCTGCTGCTGCTGTTGCTGTTGCTGGAACGACTTGAGCGACTCGAAAGCCTTCATCAGCTTTTCTAGGGTTGCCATGACGGTCTCCTGCCCGACCGGACAGACCCTGAAGGCTTGGAGCCTTCTCGCACTTTGCGGCGCCACTTAGCAGCAAGGCAATGAATGGGGCTCTGCGCGGTAGGCAGAAGCGGAACCAAAGCACCCAGCCATCTTGGGCCCGTCCCGGCAACCCTCGCGGCGAGTCCGTCCCGTGACGTCATGCCGGCGGAGGCGAGGCCACGCCAGACCCGCCGAATTGACAGGCGGATGTGTCGTTGTCTTTCCCAGTGTCTGGACGAGGGCCTACCTGGCCCCCGTTAGTTTAAGACTCTCCGCCCTGCCGACGCGGCCCCGCCCCTTCCCAGCAAAAGCTGGCCCCTCTTAGTGGAGAGGGCGGAACAAGAAGATAAGGTGGGCGGGGCGGGCTGCTAGACGAGGGGCGGAGCCGAGCCGAGTGTAGGCTTTAGGGCCGCTGCCCTGCACCAGCGGTAGAAAAAGAGATGAAGAAGTGGGCAGAGTTGGAGACACCGGAAGGAAGAAAAGGTTATAAAGGGGAAGGACAGCAAAGAAATTTCCCTGCATAAAGCCACCCTACACCGGGAGTTACCGGGAAGGTGGTTGTGGAGCTGGGAACCCGAAACCCAAAGAGGCTCTCTCTTCCACAAGCCAGGCGGTTGCCTGAGTTTCAGTCCTGAGCTCAGCGCGCCAGGAGCTCCCTGCAATTAGAAGGAAACCAAAGTGACCCGTATTCAGGACCAAAGAACCCTCATGATCCGTTGACTCCGAGGCACCAGAAGGGTCTGCAGTAGAGAAGGCTAAGAAAGGGTTTTAGGTAGGCGGCGGCAGTTGCTGTACAAAGAAAAGCTGTGGTTCGATCAACTTTGGCCCGTCACTCTACAGTGAGACTGCTCTGGCCATTAGTCAGGACCTACAAGGGGTCTCATTGCCACCAGCGCTGAGTTCCTTGTATCTAGAGTCTCCATCTCCCAAAAGTGAGCAATTAAAGCAGGAAGCTGAAAATTGTGTGGATAAGCCCAGGCTGCACCTGCAGTCTGCCCAGCAAAAAGTGTTGGCTTTCAGCCGGGCATGGTGGTGCATGCCTTTAATCACAGCACTTGTAGAATGCTTTGAGTAGCATGCACAAAGCTCTGGGTTCAATCCCTGCACTTTATAAAACTAGGAATGGTACTCATGCAGCACTCGGCAGGTAGGAGATTTTCCTTGGTTTTCATTGTGAATTCAAGTCAGCATGGACTATATCAGAACTTGTCTCAAAAGGGAAAGGAAGAAAAGCCAAGTAGTGGTAGAGCATACCTTTACTCTCAGCAGTCAGAAGGCAGAGGCAGGTGATCTCTGAGTTCTAGGCTAACCTGTTCTACAAAGTGAGTTCCTGGACAGTGAGAGCTACACAGAAACCCTGTCTCAAAAAACAAAACCGTGCTGGCTTCAGGAAAATCTGTCTGGAGATGATCCATGCAGTGAGAAACCTGATGAAGCTTCAGGCTACCCATAAGACTCAAATGCCCTAGTCCATGACCATAAGGCACTCCATTTTCTCAAAATGGTCACGTGTACAGAAACCAAAACTGTTACTATAGGGTTATAAGCCACCCCTGTTACTTGGAAGGACAGCAGAGAAACAGCCTTTAGATTCTATGTCCCTCCTGTTACTAATGCCACTATTGGTGCACAGAGCCAGTGCTTGCTCTCACATGAGGCAGCCTCTAACAGCTGACCAGGGCTGGTAGTTGCTAGTAGGTAGCCTTGGAAGAAGGCCCAGTGAGCCCCACCTCTTAGCATTCTCTAAGTTATGACTTCCCTGCTCCCAAGTATGGGTAGCTAGTAACTGACTTCTAACTAATACAAGGCAAAGATGTCACACTGTTAGGTTACAAATATAACTTCAGTCTGGCCAACTACCAACTTCTCAGCTTATATACACTGATGAAGAACAATTGGTAAGACTTAACAAAGAACTACCCATGGCCAACTGTCAGGACTGATACTGGTGGTCCATCAGCCCACATATGAAGTAAACCTTGCCAATACCACTAAAGCTCTAAAGTGACTCTTTTGAAGCCAAGCTTTCAGAGAAGGCACTGGTACCTAATTGCTCACTGTGAGAAGTGGTAACAGAGGACCTATGTGAGCTGGGCCCAGATTCTGGAACCACAGAAACTGGATAGTTATAAATATATTTTGCTAGGTGACTATATGCTGGCAATTTGTTTGGCAACAACAGGTATATTAGCTGGCTTACACTGCTGTATCAGGGTACCACTGCCTGGGAGCTATCAATAGTTGTTTATATTCTCAAAGTCCTTCAAACTAAAAATACAAAATCAAGGTGTTGGTAGAGCATCTTCCACTTGAGGCCTCACATCATCCTCCCTCTGTGTCTGTGTCCTAAGTTTTGTGAAAACATAAGTAACTGAATTAAGATCTAGTAGCTTCATTTCTGATAAAGACGTCCAGGACTTAGTGGTGCATGCCTGTAATCACGGCAGTAGTGAGGCTGAGATGGGAGGATTTAAAGTTCAAGGGCAGCTTTAGCTACCTAGTGAGCTCCAAGCCAGCCTGGCTACCCAGACAGACCCATCAGAAAGAGAAAGAAACAAGGCTGCCATCTTCTCTCCAAACACAGACCAGTCTGATATCCTAAGGAGTTTGTGTTTCAGTATATAAATTAGTAGGTGAAAACAGATACAATACAATAAAACCAAATTGCATTCTAGCAGTTACTCTGACCTGACCTTATTCAGAAATACAACCTGGATTTGTTTGTTTTGTTTTAAAATCTGGGCAATTTGCCATTTAGCTAAGATACCTCAGGTAACTATAAACACCTGACTAAGTAAGTCCTGGCCAGTGAGATATAAGCAAAAGTAGTATTACAAAGGAAAGGGTGCATCTACTTTCTTCCTGGTGCTTATAATGAGAACATGTTGCTTGGCAGTACAGCAGCCATTTTAGGTCAGTGTAAAACTCACATCCTGGGATGATGGAGCTAGAAGGAGCTAGAGCTATTGTTCTAGCTGCCTGCTCATTTCTGGATTTCTTTCTCTTGTGACAGAGCAAAACATTCCCATTTTGTCTAAGTCCTAGTTGTACTATTAGATACATCTACACTAAATTTTAACAAATTCTGGGGAATCAATGTGTCACTGAAACCACCATATGGCAATATAAGTCTAGCCTTTCCAGGAAGAAAGACATCTGCCTAGAACGCCATACAAGCCTGACAGAGTGTCTGATGAGAAAGCCTTGTAAAAAGAGCTGTCAAGCTAGATGTAAGGTGAACGATATTAATCTTAACCCTTGAGAGAGAGAGGTAGGCAGATCTCTGTGACTTTGAGGCCAGCTGGACTGCATAGAGAGACTATGTCTCGAAATTTAACTGGGACTGGAGAGATGGTTCAGCCATTAAGAACACTGACTGCCCTAGCCAGAGCAATTAGACAACAAAAGGACGTTAAAGGAATACAAATTAGAAGGGAAGAAGCCAAAGTATCATTATTTGCAGATGATATGATCATATACTTAAGCGACCCCAAAAATTCCACCAGAGAACTCCTAAAGCTGATAAACAACTTCAGCAAAGTGGCAGGATATAAAATTAACTCACCCAAATCAGTAGCCTTCCTCTACTTAAGTGATAAACAGGCTGAGAAAGAAATTAGGGAAATGACACCCTTCACAATAGTCACAAATATATTACATACCTTGGTGTAACCAAGCAAGTGAAAGATTTGTATGACAAGAACTTCAAGACTCTGAAGAAAGAAATCGTAGAAGATCTAAGAAGATGGAAGGCTCTCCCATGCTCATGGATTGGAAGGATTAATATAGTAAAAATGGTCATCTTGCCCAAAGCAGTCTACAGATTCAATGCAATCCCCATCAAAATTCCAAATTAATTCTTCATAGAGCTAGAAAAAGCAATCTGCAAATTCATTTGGAATAACAAAAAACCCAGGAAAGCAAAAACTATTCTCCAAAACATAAGATCTACTGGAGGAATCACCATCCCTGACCTCAAGTTGTACTATAGAGCAATAGTAATAAAAAAAAATACATGGTATTGGTACAGTGACAGGCAGGTAGATCAGTGGAATAAAATTGAAGAC
Organism: Apodemus sylvaticus; assembly: GCF_947179515.1. Taxonomy (NCBI): domain Eukaryota; kingdom Metazoa; phylum Chordata; class Mammalia; order Rodentia; family Muridae; genus Apodemus; species Apodemus sylvaticus. The sequence goes on from NC_067482.1 coordinate 76,298,898, forward strand.
CCAGAAATGAACCCACACACCTATAGTCACTTGATCTTTGACAAAGGAGCTAAAACCATCCAGTGGGAAAAGGCAGCATCTTCAACAAATGGTGCTGGTTCAACTGGAGGTCAGCATGCAGAAGAATGCAAATTGATCCATTCTTATCTCCCTGTACAAAACTCAAGTACAAGTGGATTAAAGACTTCCACATCAAACCAGATACACTGAATATAATAGAAGACAAAGTATAGGAAAGTCTCAAGACCTAGGCAGAGGGGAAGAGTTCCTGAACAGAACACCAATGGCTTATCCTCTAAGAATCGTCAAATAGGACCTCATAAAATTGCAAAGTTTCTGTAAGGCAAAGGACACTGTCAATAGGCAAAATGACAACAGACTGGGAAAAGATCTTTACCAATCTCACATCTGATAGAGGGCTAATATCCAATATAGACAAAGAACTCAAGAAGGGACACTCCAGAAAAATAAATAACCCTATTAAAAGTTGGGGAGCATTGCTAAACAGAGAATTCTCGACTGAGGAAACTCGAATGGCTGACAAGCACCTAAAGAAATATTCAACATCTTTAGTCATCAAGGAAATGCAAATCAAAACAACCCTGAGATTCTACCTCACACCAGTCAGAATGACTAAGATCAAAAACTTAGGTGACAGCTGATGCTGGCGAGGATGTGGAAGAAGAGGAACACTCTTCCATTGCTGGTGAGATTGTAAGCTGGTACAACCACTCTGTAAATCAGTTTGGTGGTTTCTCAGAAAACTGGACATAGTACTACAGAAGGACCTGGCTATACTACTCCTGGGCATATACCCAGAAGATTCTCCAACATGTAATAAGGACACATGCTCCACTATGTTCATAGCAGCCTTATTTTTTTTAAGAAAAGATTGATTTATTTATATAAGTACATTGTAACTGTCTTCAGACACTTTTTCTTCTCTCTCCAGCCCTGCTCCATCTGACCCAAAGATTTATTTATTTATTATATGTAAGTACACTGTAGCTGTCTTCAGACACTCCACAAGAGGGCATCAGATCTCATTAGGATGGTTGTGAGCCACCATGTTGTTGCTGGTATTTGAACTCAGGACCTTCAGAAGAGTAGTCAGTGTTCGTAACCGCTGAGCCACCTCTCCAGTCCAAACAGCCTTCTTTATAATAGTCAGAAGCTGGAAACAACCCAGATGTCCCTCAACAGAGGAATGGATACAAACAATGTGGTACATTTACACAATGGAATACTACTCAGCTATTAAAAACAATGACTTCATGAAATTCCCAGGCAAATGGATGGAACTGAAAATATCATCTGAGTGAGGTAACTCAAGTCACAAAAGAACACACACTGTATGTACTCATGAATAAGTGGATTATTAGCCCAAAAGTTCAGAATACCCAAGATTCAATTCACAGACCATATGAAGCCTAAGAAGGAAAACCAAAATGTGGATTCTTCATTGCTTCTTAAGAAGGGTGAACAAATTACTCGCAGGAGGAAATATGGAGACAAAGTGTGGAGCAGAGACTGAAGGAAAGGCCATCTAGAGACTCCCCCACATGGGAATCCATCCCATATACAGCCACCAAACCTGGACGCTATTGTGGGTTCCGGGAAGTGCTTGCTGGCTTGAGCCTGATATGGCTGTCTCCTGAGAGGCTCTGCCACAGCCTGACAAATTCAGAGGTGATGATCACAGCCAACCATTGGGCTGAGCATGGGGTCCCCGATGGAGGAGTTGGAGAAGGGACTAAAGGAGCTGTGGGGGTTTGCTGTCCCCCACAAAGGGACAACAGGGTCAACAGGCCAGAACCCCTGGAGCTCCCGGGGTCTGGCCTGTTGACCACCAACCAAACCCATGGCGCTGGCTGTATATGTGGCACAGGATGGCCTTGTTGGACATCAGTGGGTGGCAAGTCCTTTGGGCCCGAGGGTGTTCGATGCCCCAGTGTAGGGGAATGCCATGATGGGAAGACAGGAGTAGGTGGGTGGGGGAGCACCCTCATAGAAGTAGGGGGAGGGGGGATGGGATAGGGAGTTTCCAAAGGGGAGACCTGGAAAGGGGAAAACATTTGAAATGTAAATAAAGAAAAAATCCAATAAAAATAAAAGGAGCACTCATAATTCAGCAAAGAACATAAGTTGAAGGAAAACTGAACAGGGTTCTGAAAAGCATTGGGACAGATATATAGAAAAGACTTTGAAAACTGCTCAAATGTACATCTACGCTTGGGAGTTTCAGGGCACATAGTGGTATTCTCAAGGTTCTTCTTTAATCCAGCTTCAGTAAAAAGACAATACAAATATTAATGTAAAAAATACATGAAAACACATTATAAACAGTGTTACAGACTGTTTATTACAATTTATGGAAAGGACAAGACACTTAATATGTGAAAGATTCCTTCTTAACACCAGGGTCTTGCTTTGTGGTCTGCACAGTGAATGATCAGTGTTCTGGTGGCTCCCTCTCCTCACTGGGGACAAGGTTCAGGCAGCCCTGCAATAAACAGCACAATGGCCAGCCTCAGCTATGTCTCTATTGCCAAGATGGCATTGCTTGCTTGAGTAGCCATGAATTCTATAAGCATGGATTCAACCAACCCCCCCAAAAAAAGTCAAAAAAAATTTTAAGTCAAATGACAATAAATCGTATAAGTTCAAAAGCATGCTATGATAACTATTTGTATATGGTATTGTGTATTTATGCAATCTAGAGGTAATTTAAAGTAATCAGAAATTCTGTGGCTTGTTGGCTTGTATGTTAATACTGCCCATTTATAAAAGAGACTTGAGCACTCTTACATTTTGGCATCTTGAAACCAATCTCCAAAGATACCTAGGAACAAATGATATGTTTTCAAAACTAGGAGGATACTAATTATGAGGCCAACAAAAACTTTAAATATACTTTTTTTATTTACTTCAAGAAATGGAATTCTAAATGTATTCCCAGCTACTCAGGAAACAGAGCCAAGATCTTAAATGTTAAGACTAGCACTGTCAACTTAGTGAACCCATTTAAAAAACATTTTTAAAATAAAAGGTGGGGAGTGTGGGTGTGTAGCTCATTGTTACAGTACTTATCAGGTATACAAATGTCCTAACTTCTATCCCTGTACTGTTAAAAATAACATTTAAAGGCACACGCTTAATTTACATGCAGAGGTCCTGCCTCATGATGAGTTTTGCTGCTTCATTACTGTTGCATGCTAAATCAAATTCAATAGTTTAGTGAGTGCAGAATATAAATGAGACTCGTTGGCTCCTTCACCAACAGGGAGCATGGTAAGAAGGTGCTTCGTACAGTACAACTCTATTCTGTTAGTGGTAAGATCTTCATACAGTACAACTCTGTTCTGTTAGTGGTAAGATCTTCATACAGTACAACTCTGTTCTGTTAGTGCTAAGATCTTCGTACAGTACAACTCTATTCTGTTAGTGGTAAGATCTTCATACAGTACAACTCTATTCTGTTAGTGGTAAGATCTTCATACAGTACAACTCTATTCTGTTAGTGGTAAGATCTTCGTACAGTACAACTCTATTCTGTTAGTGGTAAGATCTTCATACAGTACAACTCTGTTCTGTTAGTGGTAAGATCTTCGTACAGTACAACTCTATTCTGTTAGTGGTAAGATCTTCATACAGTATAACTCTATTCTGTTAGTGGTAAGATCTTCATACAGTACAACTCTATTCTGTTAGTGGGAAGATCTTCGTACAGTACAACTCTATTCTGTTAGTGGTAAGATCTTCGTACAGTACAACTCTATTCTGTTAGTGATAAGATCTTCAGTGGGTGCCCTTATGGGCTCTGAGTAAGGAGGAACACCCAATAGGACTTAACTGTGTGCAGAAATAGACTCATTTGGTCATAACAATATCACTTTGGGATATTTTTAACTACTGAAGACTTGTTTCTCTGTATTGAAAAAAAATACAAATTAGGATGCTATTAAAAAATCTTAGTAAATTCGTCAAGAAATGATAGGTACAAGAAAAAAAGAAAAAGGAAAAAAGAAAGATTTGAAAGGTTAAAAAGGAAACCAAGGCACTCATAGGACCTTTTGCTTGGTGAAGTTATTTCCTAACCTTATCAAGTGTGTTGCCACTTACTTTTAATCCCAGCACTCAGGAGGCTGAGGTAGGAGGACAGGGACTTCCCTGGCTATAGAGCAAAAGTAATGTTACTATAGAAACTCTCTCTAAACAATTTCCACTTTTAGAAGGGAACCTACTTTTCCTGGGTACTTGGACATGAGAGAGCAGCAGTGGGAATCTGAACACGGAGAACTAAGCAAGCATTGTTTATGCTGACCTTTAAGCAAAGTCAAAATGCTTTGTCACTAATAATGGAAGCAGCTTCAGTGCTAAGAGTCACTGCTTTGTGGATCAGAACAACCTCTCCACCAACAGCAAGCAGCATGGCGAAGACTCTTCTGGGCAAGCTAGAAATAGAATTGTGTTGCTTTTAAACTATATAAAACCAGTGTGTGTGTGGTGTATTGTGTGTCCATTCTTCTGTCTTTGTGGGTCTGTCTCCTTCTCCTCTTCCTCCTCTTCTTCTCTTCTTCACTTCTGATAAGGACTCACTATGTAGTGAGCGGGCCTCAAACTTACAGTAATTCTTTTACCTTTAATCCTAGCATTCAGGAGGCAGAGGCAAGTGGATCTCTGAGCTAAAGGCCAGCCTGGTCTGTAAAATGAGTTCCAGGACAGCCAAGGCTACACAGAGAAACCCTGTCTTGGAGCCCCTGCCCCCCAGTGGTATTTTCCTTAGAAAATATGTTCCTTTTGATCCATATACATACATATTGGGAGGGGAATGTAAATATACATATGCGCACCCCTGCTTCTCAGAACCCAAGCCCTTGCTTCTACTATGCAAATGTTCTACCCTAAACAACAGCCCCAGCCACAACAGTTTACTTTTGCAAAAGATTTTTTTTACCGCTCTTCTGAAGAGTCTATGGAATAAGTTTCTCTTTGGTCTGAGAATGGAGGAACACATCTTGTATTTTTCAAGTGATGACAAATCTTCATCTTCATGTTCATTGAGGTCCTTGAAACATCCAGATTCAATCATCTGTATGCATAGAAGACAGGACAAAGCATCTCTGGAGACACTATAAGAGGTTCTATGATCTCCTAGTGTTATCAGGTCTCACCTGACCTCAATGTGGGGAACCTTATAACTCCCAGACCTTCTCTGGTTCCATGTTCCTAGACTCCTAGTTTCTGACCCCTCAGAATAAATAAAGTGGCCTCTTGTTCATCTTTCTTGAAGTGTACCTCCCAAAAAGCTAATTCTAGCTAGCCCTGCTTATAGAGCAGCACTCCAGGTGGCAAGCAGTTCCCAAGATCACCTTTTGCTCACCTCCTGTAACTAGGACCAGAGTGGCTGCCATGCCTCTGGCATGGTCTTGGCTTACCTGTGATCTTGTCCTCATAGTCAAGTCCTTTACATAAATTTACTTTGCACATACATGTACACACACACACACACACACACACACACACCATTGTTAAAACTAGCATAAACCTATTCTGCAAGAAAGAGTAATACCTCATTCTGCCAGGGGATGGTGACAGACCCCGTGGCAAATTGGGTGTAGAAGGTCTCATCATTGGTGTCCAGGTTGACTCCTTTCACCACAGAGAACTGCCCAATATCCAAGATATCCTTACAATAAATGGCCTGAGGCTGGGAACCAAGAACAGAGAGAGGCATCAGCCCAGGAGACACCTTGAATATTCTTTTCTTGTTTTGTTTGGTTATGTTTTTCTTCTGGAATTTTGAGACAGATAGGCAGAGATAGGCAGCCTAGGCTGTCCTTGAACTCACAATCTGGCTACCTTAACCATCCCCAGTATGGTATCTAGCTTATAAGGCTGTTTTGAATTTTCATATGCTGAGGATTAGACATAGGACCTGCATATGTTGAGCAAGCACCCTACCACTTAACTACATTCCCAATCCTAAAGCAACTCTGAGCTCCCCTAATTTAAAAGAAGAAGTCCACACATACTCCTCCCTACCTGTTCATTGCCAAAGCCCTCTTTTCAAAGTAATTTTCTAATTTACACCATGCATATTCCATGACACAGCAGTTCCTGTGTCACTTTTCTCTAGGAACTTTTTAAAAACTATTTATGTATGTGACTACACTGTCACTTTCTTCAGACACACCAGAAGAGAGCATCAGATGGTGGTGAGCCATCATGTAGTTGCTGGAAATTGAACTCAGGACCTCTGGAAAAGCAGTCACTGCTTTTAACTACTAAGCCATCTCTCCAACCCTCTTGGGGGAACTTTTAGTGTCACAGATCCTGTTGTGTCTTTGTTCCAGTCCTCCATACACATGTGTTCATATACACCTTATAAGGTTCTCTTTCCTTCTTTGCAGCAAAAAAATAGATTGCAAAGACTAAAGCTATAGAAGGGTGGTGTGGTTACTTCTATGGGAGACACAGAGAGCTGTGAACAGGCATAGAGACCACTGGCTATGGGTTCCCCTAGTTTTTACCCTGCTTCAGGTAATATAATACCAGCATCAATCTGGCTGGTTTTGTGTGTCAACTAGACACAAACTGGAGTTATCACAGAAAAAGGAGATTCAATTGAGGAAATGCCTCCATGAGATCCAGCTGTAGGGTATTTTCTCAATTAGTGATAAGGGGTTGGAAGGCCCATTGTGGTTGGTGCCATCCCTGGGCTGATAGTCTTGGGTTCTATAAGAAAGCAAGCTGAACAAGCCAGGGGAAGCAAGCCAGTAAACAACATCCCTCCATGGCCTCTGTATCAGCTCCAGCTTCCTGACCTGCTTGAGTTCCGGTCCTGACTTCCATTGGTGATGAACAGCAATGTGGACGTGTAAGCCGAATAAACCCTTTCCTCCCCAACTTGCTTCTTGGTCATGATGTTCATGCAGGAATAGAAACCCTAAGTCAGCATTCTACCTGCAAAGTACCTTCTTAGCATTTGGATGAAAAGTAGAAGCAACATTCTTGCTAGCAGTTTCTCCTCTAGGATGAGGGCCCAGGCTTGCAGCCTCCACCTTGGCACTGTTCTTATCAGCAAAGTGTCCAGAGTTGGCTAAAGTGCCTCCAAATGAGGTAATTTGTTTAAGACATGGACACAGAGTCTAGGATGGCAGTGTGTCCCCCCTCTCTCCTGAGAAACCAACTCAGCCTGTTTTCCCTGCATTTCACCCAAGCAGCCCCATCTCCACACCTGACAGCCACATAAAGTCCACAGTACGCATGCAACACTTTCCCAGATGGCCAGTCAGTTTGTCTTCCTGCATGCCTCTCCAAGCAGAGGCACTCTCTTACTTATTTACCTGTCTCCCGCTTTGCCTTCAGCCTGGAGCTATGCTGGAGAGAGGGCACATGCCCTCAATATGCCAACTAGAAATCAGTTCCACAAAAGTAGTTACCACTAGACAAATATTATGGACATTAAGAAAGCACATCAATTCTAAAGAAGTCTCAATAAAAATATATTAACATAGATCTATCTTAATTCCATCCTACAAGGAAAACTTCTCATCTTCCCATTTTTAGAATGTGTCTATAGCAGACTACTAAGGGTAGAGTCCAGTTATCTTCACTTAATCATCTTTTCATCAGTGGTTCACTTATTAGATGTTATATTTACTAATATATTTATTATATCCTATATTATGTACCAAGCACAGACAAGTGCCAGGCCATGTGCTTTTGGAGTCATGACATTTTTATGCCAATAGCTTAATCATGACAAAGCAGATATTGCCAGCTCAAGTCTCAACAGCGTGTGAGAAGTAGTGAGGGCTGCACATTCCAGACTTTAAAGCACAGTCCAGTATAAGGAATGAGCATGTGGATGGAGGTAAAATCAGCACTGAGGTCATAACAGGAACACTGGCACACAGAGGGCCTTAAAAGACATACCAAGGAGGTCTGAAATGGCACTGAGAATTGGGAGAAAGACAGGGAGTTCGGCTACTTTAGCGGTGATAGACTGCACACACCAGGCCTGGAAGCCAGAGAACTAAGGGTCTGCCTGAGGATAAAGGAGTGGTAGGATGGAGGAGAAGGAGGAGGGAGGGAGGGAGTGAGGGAGCACAGGAAAAGAAGAGAGGGAAAAGAAGGAAGAAGAAAAAGAGGAAGAAGAGGGAGAAGGGAAGAAATAGGAGGGAGGAAGAAGGGGGAAAGGAAGGAGGAAGAAAGGAGGAGGAAGGAAGAGGAAGAAGTAGGAGGAGGAGGAGAAGGAAAGAAAGAAAGAAAGAAAGAAAGAAAGAAAGAAAGAAAGAAAGAAAGAAAGAAAGAAAGAAAGAAAGAAAGAAAGAAAGAAAGGAAAGAAGCACAAATAACAGACTCAGATTTCATAGAGCAGAACCCATCTGTATCAAGTGTATTTTAACCAAAGACTGTTATGCTGGGTAAACACTGGGTAACATACTTACATCAGGAATGAAAGGTGGATCTAACATATTTGCTTCCAGCCTGCTGAAGTTAATATCCTTGAATATTGGGTGCTGCTTTACAGCAGAGGCTCCATCACCCTGGCAGCCCAGCCGTTTACTTGGATCCTTGATGAGTAACTACACAAGAGAGAGACAATCAACTGAAGCTATTAGGATAAAAATGTAATCAACACTGTCTTCTTTAACAACCCAGGTGGTGGTGGTGGCACCTGGTCTTCCAGGACAGTTAGGGATACACAGAGAAACTCTACCTTGAAAAGCCAAAAACAAAACAAAACAAAACAAATCACCAAAACAAAACAAAAATTCCCAACATCCAAAGTAGTATGGGTGGCAGAAAGGACATATATCCAAGTTAACCACTGTAGCTCCTAAGTATCAAGCACACTGTGCAAATTCAGACTTAACTAAGTAGATTATGGTTTCACAGAGTAAAACTCAAGTCTTGCCTTTACTAATCAAGAGATGGAAACTTGAAGAGCATGCCTCCTGGTGACCCCTTTAATCTCAGCACTTGGGCAAAGGCAGGTGGACCTCTTGAAGACCACCTGATTGATCCACATAGTGAGCTCCAGGCCAGTCAGAGCTATATAGCACCTGTCTCAAGGGAAATATGCCATGTGAGTAAGTCAACCCTCAAGTAAAAATGTTATAAAAATTATGAGATAATTACTTAGGAAATTGAGTTGTAAATTCAGAACCTTTCTTTCTTTCTTTCTTTCTTTCTTTCTTTCTTTTTTTTGGGGGGGTTTGTTTTTGTTTTTTTGTTTTGTTTTGTTTTTTGGTTTTGTTTTTTGTTTTTTCAAGACAGGGTTTCTCTATGTGGTCCTGGATGTCCTGGAACTCACTCTGTAGACCAGTCTGGCCTCAACTCAGAAATCCGCCTGCCTCTGCCCTCCCAAGTGCTGGGATTACAGGCATATACCACCATACCTGGATAGGACCATTATTTCAATGCTGTTGAATTTATAAAAAGAAATCAGAGTACTAAGGACCCCCAAGTCAAAAATTGAGCAAGCCTCCTTCTATAAACTGTCTATATTTAACTCTCTGTCTCTCTCCTGTCTCTAACATCATCTCTACTCCCCCCCAACTTTTGGTTTTATTTATGTATTTGTGTGAGTGTGGGTACATGCTACAGTGCGTGTGTGGAGATCAGGGATCAATTTTCTGAATCAGGAGTTCATTCTTGCATGCCATCTTTTTAAGGCAACAACTACTGCTGTGTTGTATGTTCCAGGCTAGCTGGCCTCATAAACTTCCAGATTCTAACCCTAGGAGTACAGGGATTACAGATCTGTGCCACCACATCTGGCTTTTGGTATACATTCTAGAGATAAAAGGTAGGTTATCGGACTTATGCGACAAGTATTTTAACCTACTGAATAATCTCCTGGGCCACTGAGTTTTTTCAAGACAGGGTCTAGTAGCCTAGGCTGATCTTGAAATCTTCATATGCATATCTGTACCTCCAGACTGCTGAGATTAGAGCCATGTGCTACTACACACCCAAAAATCTCTTTCAAACATTTTTTTGGGGTGGGGGGGAGGTAGGATAAGTCAGGATTTCACAATGTAGTTCTAGCTATCCTGGAACTTGCTCTGTAGATCTAGATGCCCATGAACTCACAGAGATCTGCCTGCCTCTTTCTCCCAAGGATTTGGATCAAAGGTGTGTGCCACCACTGCCTGACTAAAAGTATTCTTTACATATTTATAACTGTCACAAACTCAAATATGCCTTTCTTCATACTTACTATCAATCAAAAAAGATTGGCCCAAGTTCTTGTCCCCTCTCCACAAGTGGGCAAGTTACCCATGTATATACTAAGATGCTTTCCTACAATCCATTTGTGGGGAAACTTAACCCCTTGTTTAAGAGCCAGTTGGTTCTCTTCACAGTAGTTACTGAGCATGATGGTTGATTTCAGCTGTTAAATGGGCACAATCTAGAATCACTGGGAAAGGGAGGCTTTAAAAAAAACATTTTTTAAGATTTATTTATTTTATGTATATACAAGTATACTGTCACTGTCTTCGGACACACCAGAAAAGGGCATTAGATCCAATTACAGATGGTTGTGAGCCACCATGTGGTTGCTGGGAATTAACTGATGACCTTCAGAAGAGCGGCCAGTGCTCTTAACCACTAAGCCATCTCTTCAGCCCTTAAGATTTATTTATTTCATATATGTGAGTACACTGTTGCTGTCTTCAGACACACCAAAATAAGGCATTGGATCCCATTACAGATGGATGTGAGCCACCATGTGGTTACTGGGAATTGAACTCAGGACCTCTTAAAGAGCAGTCAGTGCTCTTAACCACTGAGCCATCTCTCCAGCTGGAAAGGGAGTCTTAAAGAGACTTGCCCAGATGAGGTTTACTTGTGGGCATTTATTAATTTTTAATTTTTAACTCTCATACATTATGACCCCACCCAAAAAAGAGAGCAGGCCTTCCAGGGTTATCAGACAAACATAGCATAACAAATTATATTATTATATTACTAGGCATAAACCCTCCTATCAAGGCTGGATGAGGCAAACCAGTAGGAGAAAAAGGGAATTCTTGTGAGGGGTTTCTTTTTTTTGTTTTGTTTTGTTTTTTTGTTTTTGTTTTTTGGAGACAGGGTTTCTCTGTATAGCTTTGGCTGTCCTGGAACTCACTCTGTAGACCAGGATGGCCTTGAACTCAGAAATCCGCCTGCCTCTGCCTCCCAGAGTGCTGGGATTACAGGCATGCGCCACCACCGCCTGGCATGAGGGGTTTCTTAACTGAGTTAACCAACTCAATAAACCCTTATTGAAAGAGAATTTGTAAAAATTCATCAAAGGACAGCAAAAGAAAAAAATGCCTATAGGCACCGTTTTAAGGTAAGCAAGTGACAAATTTTAGTGTACAGGCAGCCAGCAGGTGGTGAGAAAAGAACGCAGCCCTAAGGGCAGATGGCACCCAATTGCTACTGGCTTGTTCTATGATTGTATGTTAGGACCTGCTCTCTGGCATCACGTGTCTCATGGATGGTGAAGGTGCTAATACAATAATCTAATATGTAAGGTAGGTGTCAATCTGGCCCATGCTGCCCTTGGAGTTAAATTATCTGTAATGATTTAAAGAAAATTAATTTGGCAGAGGCAATCTTCCCATTTTAAAACATAATAGAATTAAATGTTTTATATTTAATTTCACATAAAATGAGTCAATGAACCAGACAGAGCAGCTGTTTTGTGAAAACAGAGTAATTTTGGCCATATTCTTCCTTTCAATAACAGCACTACAGAAGGGGAGTCATGAATTTTCCCCGGGCTTTGCATAGTCATGTCCCAAGTTTGGCCTGAGAACTTTGATGGACTCTGCTTGTCTGCCTAAGATGGAATTCTAGACAAGAGCACCAGGAAAGTGGTTGGTTACTGAGAGGCCTGGCTGAGTTCACCTCAGCCAGGTCTTGGTGTTGAATGAGGACTTTTAAGTTGGGAAGGGGTGGCTATCCTGCTTCTGAAGACTGCCTTCCTACTTGACTACTGCCTTCTGATCCAAAGAGATGAAGTGAATTAAACATTTCCCTGCCTCCGTGGAACCTGACCCACCATTCTGCAGATGGACTTGGCATCCTCTGAAAACCTCTCCGAGTACTCCTCAGTTTCATTCTTCACTCTTCTTTCCATTTCCTCCCGGTTGAGTTTTTCTTTATATTTTTTGAAAGGAGAATGTCCCGCAATCATTTCATATATCAGACAGCCAAGTCCCCACCAATCAGGACTAAATGTATACTTTTCATGATTGAGAATTTCTGGAGCTACATAACAAATATAGGAAATTTTAAATTAAATTTTGATTTTAAATATTTTCATAATTAATTCCAAGTAATACATTAATTTAATATTTGTTCCAATATGATCTAACAACCTTAAAAACATGCTAAGTTTAAAAAACATCACAGCCAGGCATGTGATGCATGCTTCTAATCCCAGTACTGGGGAGCCAGAGGCAGGTGGATGTCTGCTGAGTTTGAGGCCAGATCAATCAATAGAGTTAGTTCCAGGGCATGTGAGGCTACGCAAAGAAACTCTTATCTTGACCTACCCACCCACCAAAATAAAGAAAATAATAAAGAGCCAAAGATCATATGATTATACTTATATGGATCATATGATTATATAAAATATGCAGAATATACAAATTCAGAGAGACTGAAAATAAATTCATGGTTGAAAGTCCTGGGAATAGAAGTGATAAATAGGAAGTAGTTGCTAACAGGTCATTAAAACATGAAGTGAAGAACATTCTGAAATTAGATAGAGTAATGGGAATTGTGTTGATGGATTCACAGCTTTGTAAATGGACTAATATCCACTGAATGATATACTTCAGATAGTTGGGTCCTTTGATGTGGAAAGGATAATTGAAGCTGTGTCTGTATATCTATACTAAATAAACTTGTTTGATACAGGGTGGATAAAATGGTACTGGAGAGAAAGCTTGCCTCTTGGGGTGTTCCCATCACTCAAATGTTCCCATGGGTGCATCAAGTGCAGTGTCATCTGTTCCCAAGTCAGAAGAAACCCCAGAAACCTACAAGGGGAGAAATGTCAGGCTCTGAAAGACCCACCATACCCTTCATCTTTAGAATAATATGAATTTGATTAATTTCCCAGAGATCAGATGGGTAAAGCTTGTATGCCCACATGCATGAACACTAGCTACATGAGGAGACTTGTGGCCTTACCTGACTGCCACACAACCACATAAACTCAGGACTCTCTATAGACACCACTCCTCGTTTATAGAAAGAGCACGGCAGAAGTCTGGAGGTGTTGGCACATGCCTTTAATCCCCGCACTAGGAAGGCAGAGGCAGATCTCTGAGTTTGAGGCCAGTCTGATCCACATAGTGCATTCCAATACAGGCAGGGCTAGGCAGAAAAACCCTGGCTCAAAAAACAAGACAAGAAAGGAAGGAAGGAAGGAAGGAAGGAAGGAAGGAAGGAAGGAAGGAAGGAAGGAAGGAAGGAAGGAACGGGAAAGAAAGGGAAGGAGGAATGGAGGACAGGAGAAAAGGAGGGAGGAGGAAAGAAAGAAGAGGGCTACAGACTAAGAGATTCCTCAGTCCCTGTATCACTGGTTATCAACCTTTGGGTCTCAGCCCTAGTACAGTTGAAATACTCTTCCACATGGGTCACCTAAGACCATCAGAAAACATGTATATTTACTTTGTGATTCATCACAGTAGCAAAATTATAGTCGTGAAGTAGCAAAAAAAAAAAAAAAAAATTTATGGTTGAGGGTCACCACAACATGAGGAACTGTATTAAAGGGTAGCCAGCATTAGGAAGGTTGAGAACCACTACTCTAGATCCTCAACACCATTTACTAAGAGACTGGGTTAAATTTTAACATTAGGATGACATTTGAAAGTAACGGCATTCATGTTAGGACACAGAGTTGTCATTCTAACTCATAGGCTAAGCACTCATGGGCTCAAAGGTTGTTGCACAGGCAACTCAGATGTTGGGATATTTTTCTAGCCTCTGTTTCCCCAATTATTTTGTAAACAATTTGTAAATTAAAGTATCTTAATTTGGAGAACTAAAGGACTACACATTTTTTATAGTTCCAACTGTAGTTTTACCTATGGTTCAGATTTCTCTGTTAAAATGTAGCTATATTATAGCTGCTTTAAAAAGATGTCCCAACTCTCTGTCCCCCCAGGCCCAATACCCCAATCTTAATCCCAGCTCTGCAGCCTCCCTCCCATGTGGGTCCCATAGATCTTCCCCTTTAACCTCCCTACCCCTACTTATTTCTTTGTCCCAGCCCCAAACCCCAGAAGACACCCCCTGGCACCCGAAGGCCACTCCTGCCAGGGAAACAAGTAGGTTGACAGTGGATGCACACTTCTCCTGCTCCTCCTACTCCAATCCCTGCCCCACCCCAGGCTCAGCCCCAACTCTGTAGCAGAAAACCTACTGCAATCTCCCTTTCTTCTCTGGCTCTACACAAAACAGATTACAAACATCTCCTCCAGCCTTATTTCTCCCAACTTATCTCATTATCCTAGCCTCTAACCCCAGCAGGCATACACTGGGAACAAACCGGCTGAGTAGGCCAGGGAAACAGATGAAGAAAAAATTTCCTACCAGGCAGTACACAGTTACTATACTCTCCTAAAGTCCAGGGAAGAAGAAACCAAAGAAAAACACCCATCCAGAAGAGACCAAAACAGATATCATCATCAAGACCTATAGTCATCTTAATCTCAGACACCTAGGTTTCAGTATAAAAATGCACTCAATAACAGCCAGGCCAATATGTCTCAACTGAAGCCCAGGAACCCTACTACTGCAACATAGCTGATGCCTCCCCAAAAATGACCTTAAAATCAACGATGAAGATGATGCAATCCTTACAGAGTAAATGGATAAATCCCTTAAAGAAAGCCAAGAAAAAAGTTAAAGAAAATACATAAAACTGTTCAAGGCCTGAAAATGAGAATAAAGAAAACAAAACTGGGGGAATTCCAGAAATAAAAAGTTTAGGAATTCAAATAGGAACTACAGGGCAAGCTTCACCAAGAGAATATGAGAGATAGAAGAGAGAATTTCATGTGTTAAAGATATGATAGAAGAAATAGATACATCAATTAAAGAAATGTTAACTGGACACAAAACATCTATGAAATCTGGGAAGCTGTGAAAAGAGCAAATTTAAGGATACCAAGAATAGAAGGGGAAGAAACCCAATTCAAAGGCCCAGAAAATATTTTCAACAAAATCATAGAAGAAAAAAATTCTAACCTAAAGAAAGAGATGCCTATAAAGGTACAAAAACATACAGAACACCAAATAGATTGGGCATGAAAAGAAAGTTCTCTGACCATATAATAATCAAAATACTAAACATACAGAGAAAAAGGAAAAGGAAAAGGCCAAGTAACAAAGGCATATCTATTAAGATTACATTTGCTTTCTCAAAGGAGACCCTAAAAGCCAGAAAAAGAAGTACTGCAGTCTCTGAGACCACAGATGCCAGACCAGACTACTATACCCAGCAAAACTCTCAATCAACATGGATGGAGAAAATAAGATATTCCATCATAGCTGGGCAGCGATGGCACACACCTTTAAATCTTAGCCCTTGGGAGGCACAGGCAGGCGGATTTCTGAATTCAAGGCCAGCTTGGTCTACAGAGTAAATTTCAGGACAGCCAGGGCTATACAAAGAAACCCTGTCTCAAATAAACAAACAAACAAAAAAGATATTCCATGATAAACACAAATTTTAACAATATTTATCTACAAATGCAGTCCTACAGAGGGTGATAGAAGGAAAACTCAGCCACAACCATCAAAACAAAGGAACTAAATAATCCCAGACCACTAAAATTCAAGGAAGGGAAACACATGTGTACACATGTGTATACACATACACCAAAACCACCTTCATTACCACCTCATTTGATATCTCTCAATATCAAGGATCTTAAATCCCCCAGTAAAAAAGAATACAGACTAGGCTGGAGAGGTGTCTCAGTGGTTAAGAGCACCAACTGCTCTTCCAATGGTCCTGAGTTCAAATTCCAGCAACCACATGGTGGCTCACAACCATCCGTAATGAGATCTGATGCCTTCTACCGAAGTGTCTGAAGACAGTTATAGTGTACTTACATGTAATAAATAATCTTTTTTTAAAAAAGGCAAAAAAAAAAAAAAAGAACACAGACTAACAGAATGAATGGGAAAACAGGACCCATTCTTTTACTGCACCCACGAAAAACACCTCAACATCAAAGACAGGCATAAGAGTAAAGGACTAGAAAAATATATTCCAACCAAATGGACCTAAGAAACAGCTTGTGTAGCCATTTTAATATCTAACAAAACAGACTTTAAACCAAAACTAATCAAAAGAGATTGGGAAGGACACTTAGTATTCATCAAAGAAAAAAAATCCACCAAGATGACATTTCAATTCTTAATACAAAGGGTACCCACTTTTGTAATAGAAATACTACTTAAATCATATATTGGTCATCACATACTAACAGTGGGAAATTTTAGTACCACACTCTTAGCAATTGATAGGTCATCTACAAAAAAACTAAACAGAGAAATGCTGGAGCTAAAAGACATTATAGACCAAATAGGCCTAACAGATATTTACAGAACATTTTACCCAAACACAAAAGAATATATCTTCCTCTCTGGACCTCATGGAACTTTCTCCAAAATTGGCTACATACTTGGACACAAAAAAAGTCTCAACAAACACAAAAAAAAATGAAAATAACTTCCTGCATCCTATCAGGCCATTATAGATTAACGATGGACATCAATAACTGAAAAAATAGAAAGCTTACAAACTCACAGAAACTGAACAATTCTCTACTGAATGAAAAATGAATCAAGACAGAAATAAAGAAATGAAAGACTTTCTAGATTTGAATGAAAATGAATACATATCATACCCAAGCTTATAGGACACAATAAAAGTAGTTCTAAGAAGAAAGTTCATAGACCTAAGTACCTACAGTAAACAAACAAACAAAAAAACTGGAGAGGGCCAGGAGCATGCCTTTAGTCCCAGCACTTGGGAGGCAGAGGCAGGCAGATGTCTGAGTTCGAGGCTAGCCTGGTCTACAGAGTGAGTTCCAGGACAGCCAGGACTACACAGAGAAACCCTGTCTCGGGGGAAAAAAAAAAACTGGAGAGGTCTAATACTAGTAACTTAATAGCACATCTGAAAGCTCTAGAAGAGTGGTTTTCAATCTGTGTGTCTATATCCTGTATATCAGATATTTATCAGTCATAACAGCAAAACTGCAGTTTATAAAGTAGGAACAAAATAATTTTATGGTTAGGGGGGTCCCTACAACATGAACTGTATTAAAGGGTAGAAACATTAGATAGGTTAAGAACCACTGCTCTAGAACAAAAAGAAATTACAACCAAAAGGAATAGGTAGCTGAAATTGATAAAATAGAAACAAAAAATATATAAAGAATTAATAAAACAAACAATTTGTTCATTGAATCAATAAGACTGACAAACCTTTATCCAATTTAACTAAAAGGAGAGAGAATTCAAATTAACAAAATCAGAAAAGAGTGTCATAACAACAGACACCAAGGAAATCAAAAAAACTATACAAACATACTTTAAAGGCATATACTCTACAAAATTGGAAAAATCTAAAAGAAAGAGATAATTTTCTCGATAGGCACGACTTACCTAAGTTAAATCAAGATCAGATAAACCATTTAAAACAGACCTATAACACCATAGTGAAATAGAAGCAGTCGTTAAAAATTTCCCACTCCCAAAAAAGCCCAAGGCCTGATGGTTTTAGTACAGACTTCTACTAGACTTTCAAAAACATTTAACAATACTCCTGAAATTATTCCACAAAATAGAAACAGAAGGAACATTGTCCAATTCATTCTATGAACTTCAGTTACCCTGATACTCAAACTACACAAAGACCCAACAACAACAAAAAAATAACAGAACAATTTTCCTTATGAACATAAATGCAAAAATATAGACTCTAAGAAGACATAGAAAAACATAATACACCATAATCAAGTAGGTTCCATCCCAAAGATGCAGAGACGGTTCAATATATGAAAGTCAATAAATATAATCCACTATCTAAACAAACCAAAACTAAAAAAAAAACAAAAAACAAAAAAAAAAAAACACAAAAAAACATGGTTCTCTCATTACATGCAAAAAAGGGGGAAGACCTTTGATAAAATCCAAGGTTGGGTTGCTGTTTGCTTTTCTCTTTTGTTACCTTACAGAATACTTTCCGACGTCATAGACATTACAAAATGGGATCAAAGGTTCTCTCTTTTTCAATAAGTTGTGTGGGTATTGTCTTCAGCAATGAGCCCTTGTTGTCAGTTTGTGGAGAGCAACCGATTGTCTTGATAACAGTCTGGGTTGTTTGGGATTTTCCATGGGACCTTTTCAACTAACAACTCAATTGGATGATACCCAATCCCAGCACTGGAAGCTTCATTTAGTGATAAGACACGACCATTAAGAGTTCTGACTCCAGCCAGGCGGTGGTGGCACAGTCTGTAATCCCAGCAATCTGGGAGGCAGAGGCAGGCAGATTTCTGAGTTCGAGGCTAGCCTGGTCTACAGAGTGAGCTCCAGGACAGCCAGGGCTATACAGAGAAACCCTGTCTCGAAAAAACCAAATCCAAACTAACAAAAAAACAAAACAAAACAAAACAAAAAATAAAACAAGAGTTCTGACTCCCTCATTATTTGGAAACTTCATTTGGATTGCCTTCATATAGTTAGTAGTCACTGCAATAGATTCCCATATTGCTCCCCAAACAGAAAGAGACAAACAAAGTATATCTGGATGGGAGAGGAGTGGGGAGAAACTGGGAGTAGAGGGAGGGGAACTATATTCAACAGTATTCGATTATACTGTATGAGAAAAGAATCTGTTTAGTAAAAGTGGGGCGAGAAGCCAAAGGTGGTGGCACACACCTTTAAACCCACTCAGAAGGCAGAGACAGACTCTTGAGTTCGAGGCCAGCCTGGTCTACAGAGTGAGTTCCAGGACAGCCAGGGCTACACAGAGAAACCCTATTTCAAAACAACAACAACAACAAAGTCAGGGCAGAGGTGTCTATTAGATGAGTGTGGTAGTGCACACCTTTAATCCCATATATCACTATGCCCAGCTTCTCCAGACCCCCCAAAAAACTTGTTTTTTTTTTAATTAAATTTATAGTTAATCATTGTTTTCAGACAGGAAGAATGTTAATTGCTGTGTTAGTATGTAAAGTATCACAGTGATAATTAGCTTTATTAAGTGCTATTTTAGGGGCTGGCAAGATGGTTCAATGGATAAAAGTGCTTGCGCTAAAACCTGACTACTTTTGAGTTTTGTGAAAGCAGAGAACTGACTCACTTGAATTGTCATCTGACTTTCACATGTGCTCCCTGGCATGCTCATATGTAGACATATATGTACACAGTAATAAATAAATGTAATAGAAATATTTTTTTTAAAAAATTGTTGGTTTTTTTTGTTTGGTTTTTTGTTTTTGTTTTTTGTTTTTTGTTTTTTTTTTTGTTTTTTTTTTTTTTTTGGTTTTTCAAGACAGGGTTTCTCTGTGTAGCCCTGGCTGTCCTGGAACTCACTCTGAAGACCAGGCTAACCTTGAACTCAGAAATCCTCCTGCTTCTGCCTCCCAAGTGCTGGGATTAAAGGCGTGAGCCACCACTGCCCGGCTTAAAAATGTTTTAATGTAGCATTATTGTTACTGATTAATGAGATTCATACTATTAAAGGAAATGAAAAGCTAAGTTTTAGCCCAGCCTCGGTGCCACACACCTTTAATCCCAGAACTTGGGAGGCAGACGCAGGTGGATTTCTGAGGCCAGCCTGGTCTACAGAATGAGTTCCAGGACAGCCAGGGCTTGAGCTACACAGAGAAACCCAGTATTAAAAAAAAAAAAAAAGCTAAGCACCCAAGAGGAAAGGATAAAGTCCACCAAACTCATCTTTCACTTACCCATGTAGCCAACAGTACCAACTCTTCCTCGAACCATCTCCCCTTCTGGGACTTCCATAGCTAGACCAAGATCTGAAATTCGGATGTGTCCTGTGCATGTTCCCACACAATGTACAGATCATGGGGAAAATTAATATTTTAGTGACAATTTATAACTGCGAGGCAAAGTCCATCTAAAAATATTGATCAGAGCTGGGAATATATCTCAGTAACAGAACCATTGTATGTGATATATAAGCTATCCCCAGTGCTAAAACCACATAAAAGTATATATATAATTAATATCTAAAAATTACATTTAACATTTACATATGTAATATACTCTTATACAGCACACTGAGTTTCACTAACAGCAAGAAATCAAATTTATACCTAAAGACACCCTTTAACAGTAAATAACAACCAGATAAAAACAGAGGAACCATATTTATTATTTCCTTATAACTACCAGTTAAGATACTTCACTTAGAGAACTGTACTATACAAATGTTTTATGTATCGGAAGGCATAAATGTTGGCTATAGACCTATGAAAGTAACCAATTACAGAAAATGTTCTTCAAAGCACACCTGTCATAGGATTTAGACTTACCCTAACAACACACCTAGTAAACTACTCAATGCATTACAATATAATTTGCTCTCTTCCCTTCAATGCCAACTCTAGATACCAGTGCAGCATATCCCAGCACAAATCACAAACTTAAGAGTTGGAAACAGTCAAGTTACTTCTTAATTATTCCATAAATGAAGTTCTAAGCACCTTTCTTCTTCATGGGGTCAGTACATAAGTTAGGTAACAAACAGAAAACGGTGGCAGAAGTAAACCTAACAGCTAAATACCGATAATGTCCCACATGTGCCTTCAGTGATGAGCCACAGAAGATGAGCCTAGTCTTTCCAGGAATCGCTCTGGTTCATGCTCTCTACTTCACAGACAGATCCTTTTAGCCACTGAGAATCACTAATCATAAGCTCCTTCTCAAACCGCTAACCTACTCAGTGTAAATACAACCAGCATCCTAGCAATCGTGCTCATTCTCAGATCCAGAGATACCAATGTCAGAGGCACCCATGATGCGGACAAGGAGCTGTCGCATAATGGCTAGTCCCCATAACCACCACCGGGTCCCCATAACTGCATTCTACACCCCCACTCTGTGACAAGTCAAATATAAGGGAACAGCACAGACGGCAACATGCCAAATTTACAGGGCTAAGGAATAGAGAAAAAATAAATATGGATCAATATAAAAAAAACAGGAGGGCAAATACTGGGTTTATTTTCACCTACTTCAAAACATTAATATATGGCGTCCCTACTCTTATGTACGTACAGGTGGTGGCAATGTCAAGTGTTTTGTGTGTGTGTTTTTTAAAGAACACATCCCAAAGAGTTTCTTCTAGTTATTGTTTCCAGTCTGTGTTATTAACTGACTACCTCCACATTAGCTTTGAAGTACAAGTGTCCCTCTGACAAGTCTACACTTTGGCATGAAAGTTTCTCTTACCATGATCATCAAGGAGGATATTCTCTGGCTTTAGGTCTCTACAAGGAAAGAAACAACAAAAAGCTGTTATTCAGAAATCAGTTCCTGAGCACTGAAAACAAACAGCCAGAGATATCTTAATGGCAAAAAGAAGTAGCTAGAAGGGCAGAAAGTAAAACCACCCTCTGTGAGCAATCCAAGCTGTTACAGGCTTTAGCCATAACTACAGACAGGTCAATAATTCTACAAAAAATTCTACATTGCCTATAAAAAACAAAGGAATTCATCTCAGCAAGCAGCATTCATATGTTGAATGTAAAATGAACTGCTTTACATAGTCTTGCTTTGCATAGTCAAGCTGAAGACATTTCAGTGATTCTGTATATAAACCCAGAGTAATGAAAGCAATTAGACCTTAATGAACTTCACTCATTCTATCTTATTGTTAAGGTACTTTAAAATGTATTACATTTCAAAAAGACTTTCAAAGGATTTATATTTAATTATGATTTCACATTTGAGGATAATCTAGATTCCCTACGTACCTCTCCCAATATGTGGACACATCCCTAGAGCATATGAAAAGGACAGTCTAAGCCAGAGTGCAAGACAATACCCTAGAAATAATGCCACAGCAGCAAGATGTAGCAGTAGGTAGCTGGTCCCTGTCAAGGTACCATCTGCTCAGGAGGCTCGCAGATGTCACTGCTGTCGGGGCAGAAAGGCCAGGGTAAAGAGTGAGTAGGGAAATCATGTGGCCTGGCAGGAGCTCCTGGCAGGGGTTGGTTTCCAATGGGCATATAAGCATTCATTCTCTAGGTACAAGAATAATGAACCTTTTTGAATTTTCCCTCTGTCCATTTGGTAGTTAAAAACCTTATTAAACATTATTAAAACTAAACTATTCTTGATATGGAACCTTCACAGCCTCCTTGATTTTCTATCCTTTCTGCCACCCTTCCATCCCAAATGTCTAGGCCTCCACTCAAACCCCTCTGTTCAAATGTAGCCTGCCATCAGTATGACTCTGGTTATGATGAAAATCTTAAGCCTACCCTGAGTCCTATTGACTTGGATGTACATTTCTTCCTGGTCCTTGATGATCTGCTGGTTCATTAAAGTAAAAGAAACTAGCCCTCTGCCTATTGTTCTATATAATCAGTTATACAATCAACTGAAAATACTATCACTCTGACAGAAGAAACACTGTGGGTATTTCTCAAAATAAATGTGCTGGTTAGTTTTTGCCAACTAGACACAAACCAGTCACTCGGCGAGATGAAGCCTCAATTGAGAAGCTGCTTCCAGATTAGCCTATAAAGTATCTTCTTTTTCAAGAAAAAAATTTTGCTTTTTCATTTGCTTTTTCAAGACAGAATTTCTCTATGTAGCCCTGGCTATCTTGGAATTTACTCTGTTGGAGCAGGCTGGCCTCAAACTCACAGAGATTTGCCTGTCTCTACCTCCCAAATTCTGGAATTAAAGGTATATACTACCACTGCCTTCGTGTAAGGCGTCTTCCTAATTGCTAAATGATATAGGAGGATCCAGATCACTATGGATGGTGCCATCCCTGAAAAGTAGGCCTAGCTTATATAAGGTGTGATCTGAACAAGCTAGGAAAAGTGAGCCAATAAACATTTCTCTATAGTCTCTACTTTAGTTCCTGCTTCAGTTCCTGCCCTGATTTCAGTCAGCGATGGACTGTGACATGGAAGTGTAAGCCAAATCTTTTCCTTGGTCAAAATGTTTTATTACAGTGACAAAAACTAAACTAGAACAAACAATAATTGTTGTAATAACATATACTGGACACTAAAAACATCTGAAATCTAAAATGTTTGCAACTCTGACATACTATGGTGCATGCTTGAGATAAGGAATGCCCAATCCAAAGCAGTAGCAGTAGCCATCTATCACTGAATACCATGTATGCCATGACTGTGAACTGTATATGCTGTCTCTAGCCATTTACACGATTCTCCATTGTAAGTGCAGACTAGGTGTCCTAGGGTTTCCATCACTGTGAAGAGACACTATGACCAAGGAAACCCTTATAAAGAACAACACTGAATTGGGGCTGGTTTACAGGTTCTAAGGTTCAGTCCATTATCAACATGGCAGGAAGCATGGCAATCAATGTCCACATGGCACTGGAGGAGCCAAGAATTCTACATTTTGATCCAAAGGACAACAGAAGACTCTTCCAGGCAGATAGGAGGAGAGCCTCAAAGCCCACCCTCCACGGTGACACACTTACTCCAACAAGGCCACACCTAATAGTTCAAGTCTCTGGGCCAGGCATATTCAAACCATCACATTCCACTCCCTGACTCCCATAGGCTTGTTCAAATACAACAGTTTATGGAGGGTATAACTAGCCATAGCATAATGCAAGATGTATTTAGTCCAACTTCAAAAGTCCCACAGTGTAACAGCCTCAACAATGTTAAAAGTACAAGTTCAAAGTCTCTTTTGAGATTCATGCAATTTCTTAACTGCAATTCCCCTATAAAAATCAAAATCAAAAAACATGTCTCCAACATCAAAGGATATACATTACCATTTCAAAACAACATAGTAAGGAAACCCTAGACAAAAGCAAGCTGGACAAACTTCAAACTCTGCATCTCCTTGTCTGATTTGCAACTCCTGTCTGCTTTGTTGACTGCAACCCAATTCTTTCGCTTTAGATGGTTCCAATCCCTGTTAGCAGTTTTCCTCAACAAATATCCCATGCTCTTGATATCTCTAATATCTTGGGGTATCCAAGGTAACTTCAAATTCACACCTTCTTATTACAATGTCTGGGATCCATACATGGTCTACTGGGCTCCTCCACAAGGCTTGGGTCTCTTCTCTAGCACTCTAGGCTCTGGTTGAGCCCACTCTACTGCTGCTATTTTTTGTGATCATCACATGGTACTGACATCTCCAGATTCACTGGAGTTTTCTGCTGCAACTAGGCTTCACCAATTACTTCTCAAAGGCTCTCTTCATGGTGCCAAACCTCAAATTCTTTCCATGACCCCTTCAGTCCTGGGCTGTCAACTGCAAATGATGCTTCTATGGCCTCTCATAGTGCCAAGCCTCAGCTGCTCTCTATGACCCCTTCACACCTTCAAAACCAGTACCCCCTGGGTGACCCTTACATATTACCAAGTACAGCTGCTGCAGGAGGTACAACCTTGGGTATCTCTGGAACAAAGCTTCTTTGTGCTTTCAGAAAACATGTTCCAGAAGATTTCACCCCAGTGATGTTGGTCTCTTCTTAAATACCACTAACTTCTTAGCTCCAGCTAACCAGCATCAATTGTCCCAGTAATCCCTTCTATTCTTGACACTAAAACAAGAGCCACATGGCCAAAGATGCCAAGTTCTGCTGCTTGCTAGAGCTGGAACACGGCCCCCTTGTTCTATTACATTATCACCAGCTTTCTATTTTCCAACTCCTTCACTGCCTAAGCTTAGCTGTGCTGGAACTTACTCCATGGACTGCCTTGAACTCAGAGATCTGCATGGGTCTGTTTCCTGAAAGTTGGGATTAAGAGCATGTCTCACTGTCTTAGGATTTTACTGCTGTGAATAGACACCATGACCAATGCAAGTTTTATAAACGACAACATTTAACTGGGGCTGGCTTACAGGTTCAGAGGTTCAGTCCATTGTCATCAAGGCAAGAGCACAGCAGCATCCAGGCAGGCATGGTGCAGGAGATGCTGAAGGTTCTACATCTTTATCCAAAGGAAGCCAGGAACAGACTGGGCATGCTCAGGCATCTAGGAGGAAGACCTACAAGTCCATCCCCACAGTGGCATACTTCCTCCAACAAGGCCACACTTTCTAACAGTGCCACTCCCAGGGACAAGCATATACAAACCATCACACCATACCTGGACTTAAGCTTTTCTTCACTTAGAACTTATTCTGTCCTAGGCTGGCCTTGAACCCAGAGTTCTGCCTTGCCTTTGTCTCCTGGGATTAAAGAGGTGTACCACTGGTCTTTTGGCTGTCATTTGCACCAGGGAGCCAGGTGGCTCCACAGCCTTCTATGCACAGACCCTGCCAAAAGAGAGTTGGTCTCCCAAGAGTACAGACACAGGCTTACAGGCCCACAGGGAGGGACAAGCTCGAGTCAGAGACAGCAAGACCAACTAACACCAGAGATAACCAAATGACAAAAGGTAAGCACAAGAAACCTACCACCAGAAACCAAGGCTACATGGCAACATCAGAACCCAGTTCTCCCACCACAGCAAGTCCCAGATACCACAACACACCAAAAAAGCAAGAGTTCTATTTAAAATCGCATCTCATGATGCTGATAGAGGACTTCAAGAAGGACATAAATAACTCCCTTAAAGAAACACAGAAGAGCCAGGTGGTGGTGGCACATGCCTGTGATCTCAGCACTCTGGGAGGCAGAGGCAAGTGGATTTCTGAGTTCGAAGCCAGCCTGGTCTACAGAGTGAGTTCCAGAACAGCCAGGGATATACAGAGAAACCCTGTCTCGAAAAAAACAAATCCAAAAAACCAAAAAAACCAAAAAAACCAAAAAAACCCAAAAACCCAAAAACCCAAGAAAGAAAGAAAGAAAGAAAGAAAGAAAGAAAGAAAGAAAGAAAGAAAGAAAGAAAGAAAGAAAGAAAGAAAGAAAGAAAGAAAGAAAGAAAGAAAGACAGACAGGGGAGCATGCATCAACAGGTAAAGGCCCACAAAGAGGAAACACACACATACACACACACAAAAAAAAATCCCTTAAAGAAATACAAGAGAACATGGGTCAACAGATAGAAGCACTTAAAGAAGAAACACAAAAATCCCTTAAAGAATTACAGGAAAACACAAACAAATGAAGGAACTGAACAAAACCATGCAGGATCTAAAAGTGGAAGTAGAAACAATAAAGAAATCACAAAGTGAGACATCTCTGAAGATAGAAAACCTTGGAAAGAATTCCAGAGTCATATATACAAGCATCAACAACAGAATACAAGAGATAGAAGAAAGAACTCAGGTACTGAAGATATCATTGAAAACATTGACTCAGCAGTCAAAGAAAATGCAAAATGCAAAAAGCTTCTAACCCAAAACACCCAGGAAATCCAAGACACAATGAGAAAATAAAACCTAAGGATTATAGGTATAGAAGAGAGCAAAGATTTACAACTTAAAGGGCCAGTAAATATCTTCAACAAAATTATAGAAGAAAATTTCCCTAACCAAAAGAAAGAGATACTCATGAACATTCTAGAAGCCTACAGAACTCCAAACAGACTGGACCAGAAAAGAAACTCCTCCTTTCACATAATAATCAAAACACCAAATGCACTAAACAAAGAAAGATTATCAAAAGCAGTAAGGGGAAAAGGGCAAGTAACTTATAAAGGCAGACCTATCAGAATCACACCAGACTTCTCACCTGAGACGATGAAACCTAGAAGATCCTGAGCAGATCTCATACAGACCCTAAGAGAACACAAATGCCAGCCTTGACTACTATACCCAGGAAAACTCTCAATCACCATAGATTGAGAAACCAAGATATTCCATGATAAAGTCAAATTTACACAATACCTTCTCACAAATGCAGCCCTACAAAGGATAATAGATGGAAAATGCCAACACAAGGAGGGAAACTACACCCTAGAAAAAGCAAGAAAGTTATCTTCCAACAAACCCAAAAGAAGGTAACCACACAAACATAAAAATAACATCAAAAATAACAGGAAGCAGCAATCACTATTCCTTAATATCTCTTAACATCAATGGACTCAATTCCCCAATAAAAAGACATAGACTAACAGAAATATTTTTCATGTAAATCTTCAATTTTAGCAGAAAATGTTTGTAACTTCTCTTTCAACTAATTTAGTAATTTTTTATGTCTACCATTTTATCTGTATTATTTTTATGGTAATCTTCAATTTTAACATGTTTTTCTATATATTTTGCCTATTTTATCAGAAATAGGCAAAATATTTTTCATGTAAATCTCTAATTTTATCACAAAATTATTTAATTCCACCTTCAATTAATTTAGAAAGGTTTTTTATGTCTACCATTTTATCTGTATAATTTTCCATGAAACAGTCAATTTTAACATGTTTTTCTATATATTTCTTGAATTTTATCAGAAATATTTTCAATGTAAATCTTCAATTTTACCTGAAAATATTTATAATTCCATTTTCAATCAACTTAGAAATACTTTTATGCCCACCATTATATCTATATAAAATTTTCCATGATAATCTTCAATTTTAACATGTTTTTCTATATTTTTCTATGATTTTATCAGAAATATTTCCATATAAATCTTCAATTTTATCATAAAATGTTTCTATTTCCTTTTTCAATTAATTTAGCAATGTTTTGTTTGTTTGTTTGTTTTTGTTTTTTGGATTTGGTTTTTTCGAGACTGGATTTCTCTGTATAGCCCTGGCTGTCCTGGAACTCACTCTGTAGACCAGGCTGGCCTCAAACTCAGAAATCCGCCTGCCTCTGTCTCCCAGAGTGCTGGGATTACAGGCGTGCGCCGCCACTACCCGGTTAGCAATATTTCTGTTTTTTGTTTGTTTGTTTGTTTGTTTGTTTGTTTGATTTGGTTTGGTTTTTTCGAGACAAGGTTTCTCTGTATAGCCCTGGTTGTCCTGGAACTCACTCTGTAGACCAGGCTGGCCTCGAACTCAGAAATCCACCTGCCTCTGCCTCTGCCTCCCAGAGTGCTGGGATTACAGGCATGCGCCACCACTGCCCAGCTAGCAATGTTTTTATATCTACCATTTTACCCTTTAATTTCCCGTGAAAATGGTCAATTTTAACATGGTTTTCTATATATCTTCTAGTTTATCAGAAATATTTTCCATGTGAATCTTCAATTCT
Source organism: Apodemus sylvaticus (assembly GCF_947179515.1). Classification (NCBI taxonomy): domain Eukaryota; kingdom Metazoa; phylum Chordata; class Mammalia; order Rodentia; family Muridae; genus Apodemus; species Apodemus sylvaticus. The sequence continues at coordinate 76,327,290 of NC_067482.1, forward strand.
ATCATAAACTGTTTTTACTTCCTTTTTCAATAAAAGAACATGTTTTTCAAAAAAAAAAAAAGGAGGTTAAAATACAATGGAAAAAAATCATTAAGTGTGAACCTGTTCGTAGATAATTAAAAGCAGAAATATGCATAAAAAAAGACGTGTACCACTATTCATGGGCCTACGCTTTTCATAGCCACTATGCCTCAAGATCTGGATCCAAAGCCTATCTATGTCTTCCAGCCTCAAAATCTGGATCACAGGTATGTCCTCCTTTTCTGTATTATAGTTCATTCTAGATTAAAAATTCAAATTATTTCTTGTTCAACAGCAAATACATAAACAGTAAGCTTAGGGGGCATAATCTTGCCACAAAGTCACCACTCCCTTAAATATTTTTATCTCCTTGAACACAGTATTCAGTTCTATTTGACTTCTTGGTGCCCCTTTATTACTTGAACCATATATTTTGTCTTTTAAAGCTTGCTATGCCTTATCAAAATGTTCTTCATGAGACTAAACAGAGTCTAAACTGGACTGTTTTGGAACTTCCTTGGTCAATGAATTAATTTGAGTCTCTTCAGTTTAGCCTCAGACAGACTCTTTAGACAAGGTCAAAAGCAGCCACATTCTTCTCCAAAATATTACAAAAAAAAAAAAAAAAAAAAAAAAAAAACCAAAAAAACAAAAAAAAAAACAAAACAAAACCAAAAAAACATTCTCTAGGCCACATACTAACATTCTGCTCCTCTGAAACATCTTGGGCCAAGTCTTCACATCACCAAAGAACCAATGTTCTTCATAGCCCTACTAGATGGTCCATTAAGCCCCACTTAAAGCATTCCATGGCTATCCAAATCCAAAGTCCCCAAGTCCTCAGGCCTATCAGAGGAATACCCCATTCCTGGTACCAACTTTTGTCTGGAGTCTCAGGAATGTTACAATTCATCATATACCACACCAGCTTACTTTTCTGGTTTCATACTCCTCTTCCTGCTAAAGATAGTACTTCTGCATCTGAACCCCATTTTTCAACCTGTTACAGAGTCTTGACTGATCATGAGATAGCAGAACTGCAGGTACTCTTCAGAGAGAATGCTTTGAACTAGCATGGACCACCTATTAATTCTCATATTAGGCCTGCCTGCCATCCCAGGATGGTTTGTTTGTACATGGTTTTCTCCTTTTTCATTGATGCCTCTGGAGAATAAGTCATCAGGCTTTTCTACTAAGCATCAGTAGACAAAGGCCACACGAAAGAGGAAAACTGATTTGCTGCACCCACAGTGTGAACAATTCTGGGAACACTTCAAAATGACACTAAGTGAAGAGCCAGAGGTTGGCACAACTCAGAACAACTCATTAGCCTCAATGTTTAGACCAGGATCTTAAACCAAACAAGTTAAGCTTATCAAGCCCTAGCTGTAATCTGTCTGAGGGAATAGAGACACTACTGCAGAAAAATGCATCTCAATGAGCAGGCTCAGATCACTAGAAGCTTGTCCCTAGTAGTCCAAGCAGCACTGCATAGGTAGCACCATCACAAGAAGAAACAACTCATTAACAGTAACAATTATTTCTTCAGCAAAATAACAAGATGTCTGCCGAACTATCCAAATATGAGCCCCACACAGGTGTCTTATCCAATGAATTCTAACAACATTTTTTAAAAATACTTTAAGAGAGCTCTTCTTCTCTCCTACTACATGATCTTCTTTCCAGGAGTCCATCTGCTTCCTCTTCTGCAGATGTCAGTAGATCTTTACTTTGTTAATGCTCATCACCAGAAAATTATTTTGCTGCCCGCATAACGAGCCTTCTAGACACCAGCATGAACAGGGAAGAACTGTTCTCCTGGTTGGAGTAAGAAGGGAAAGCAAAGACAAAGGCACTAATTGGCTAATTGCTACAAAGAGTTCTTTAAGATTTATTTTTTATTTCTATTTTTGATTTATGTATATACATGCTTCTGTGTGCTGAAGCCATAGGTCTTTGTGAACAGCCTGATGTAGGTGCTGGGATCTGAACTCTGGTCTTCTGTAAGAGCAGCAAACGCTCAACTGCTAAGTCATTTCTGCAGCCCCTACTGCCATAAGTGTTAAATGATCTTGACTAAGAAACTTGGTCCCAGTAACTTTAAAGAAAGTTGGTATTATTCTGAGTCCATTTTCGAAAATGTTGAGTTGCCTCTGAAACCAACTCAAAAATGGGTTTACTTCTTAGTACAGGTTAAGTATCCCTTATTTAAAATATTTGAGACTAAGAGTGCTCTTCGATTGCAAATTTTTGAAATACTTTAGATACACAGATGAGATACTCTGGGAACGGTGTAGATGTAAGCAGTCTTTTATGTTTCTTATACATGTTCTACACACAACCTGAAGGCAATCTGTACACCATTCTTAGTGTACTGCACTTGACTGTGGTACTGAAGACTAAGACTAGGGCCTCATACATGCTGGACAAGCACTGTTCCAGTGAGTCACATCTTCAACCTTGTGCCTGCACTGATTGGGGCTCAGCACATGAGGTCTAGTATGCAATTTTCCACTTATGATAGCAGTGCTCTAAAAGTTTTAAGAGCTAGAAAGATGACTCAGTAAATAAAATGCTTACCACATAAGCCTGAAGACTGAAATTCAGACATTCAGAAGTAACATCAAAGGTACAAAGAAATCACAGCAGCCTGTAATCCCAGAACTCAAGAGGCAGATACCAATGTCTTTCCCTAGGGCAAAACTCTTAGCTAGACTAGCTGGAACTGGTGAGTTCCAAATTCACCAAAACCCTGCTACAATAAAGTTGAGAGTGCTCAAAAGAGAAAGATAATGTCAAATTTTGGCCTCCAAATGCATGTGTACACACGTTCATGTACCCACACATACATGTGCATTCACACACACACAAACAAGCACCAGGCAGTAGTGGTGCACTCCTGTCATCCCAGCACTCGGGAGGCAGAGGTGAATTTCTGAATTCGAGGACAGCCTGGTCTACAAAGTGAGTTCCAGGACAACCAGGGCTACACAGAGAAACCCTGTCTTAAAAAATCAAAACCAACCAAACAAACAAAACATATAACAAAAAGTTATATGTAACTGTGAGAGAGAGAGAGAAAGACAGAGAGAAAGAGAGAGTTGGATTTAAGATCATTTCAAGGTTCAGATATTTGAATTAGAGATGTTCAAATCATATTGTATATAGAGAATTACATAGTAAGAGGCAGAAATTCTAACCTAAAAGAATATAGTTCAGAGCAATTCTTATAAACATTTTAAAAAAGTGCCATTGTTTCCTTAGCAAGTTTCAGGAAGCATTAAAAAGTCTATAGTTTATTGTTTAAACTACTCACTATGAATTCTAACATGTATCTTCATTCAATGTCACTGCCCTGCTCCTCTTGTTATAGTTTGTTCATAACTAGCATGGTTTTGTTATTTACAATGGGCTGCCTCCTAACTATAGTGACACTTAGAAACAAAAATAAAAGCACACAGATACCATTGGATCACCTCTATGAGGTCAAGTTTTGGCTAGAATTCAGACTGAATAATTCCTCTTTGGTCATCACCATTAACAGATGTAGTCTATACATCCATGTGGCCAGGCATCTTTGACTTACAGAAGCAAGCCACAGTGGGTGCACACAGTTCTCAAGAAGTCCAAAACTTCCACAGCTCCAGTAACATGCTAGAGACATGCAGAAAACAAGACTATAGACATTATAAAAAGCCATCCACTATCCCTAAAGCAATAAATTGACTCCTGTATCCCAGAACTAAGAAGCTTTGATTTCAAAAATGCTGCTTCTTAAAAAACCTAAAATCTTAGAAATCAGTCAAATCACTCTGAATAAAAAAAACCCAAACAAACAAACAAACAAACAAACCACACAATCAGTATGCTCACCAAGTCACCTTCCCAGCATGTACATGGATACAAAGAAACACTCAACAAGCAACTTGGTTCTTTCTTAGACACCAATAAGCTGATCCTAATTTTCTATGGCTCCGAGGAAGTTTGAAGCCCTGCAGGAGGAACAATAATATATACCAACCAGTACCCCCAGAGCTCCCAGGGACTAAACCACCAACCAAAGAATACACAGGGAGGGACCCATGGCTATATGTAACAGAAGATGGCTATTTCAGACATCAATGAAAGGAGAGGCCATTGGTCCTGTGAAGGCTCAATTCCTCAGAATAGGGGAATACAAGTCAGAAAATTGGGGTGGGGGAAACAGGGGAAGGGAGGAAGGGATGGGGGTTTTCGGAGGGATAAGGAGGAAAGGGAATACCATTTGAAATGTAAATAAAGCAAATATCTAATAAAATTTTCTATAAAAATACAGAAGACCTGTCGGGATGGCACAAAAGAAGATAAAAAAAGAACAGACTTAAAGGTTTATATTTCCAGATTTTAAAACTTTTTTAAAAAGCAATATAATTAATTCAGTGGGAATTTGACCCCGAGTCAGACAAGTAGCCCAATGGAATGAAGAGATTTGAAATTTGAGAAATAAACCCTCCCTCCATCTACTGATTCTAGACAAAAGTGCCACATTCTTTCAATTGGAAAATAAAAGTACTTTTTAAAACTGGTGTTGAGGTATATATTAGCAAATCCTTATCCCAACCTACACTATCTACAAATTAGCACACCTTAAAAATACAAAACTCTTGCAAGAAAATAGAAGTAATAATTTGTTAGGTATGGTACCAAATATGATAAATAAAAAGGAAAATTTGTTAACTCAATTGTTCAAATTTTTTGTACTTCAAAAGGCAACATTAAGAAAATAAAAATCTAAACCAAAAGAATTGGGAAATGGCTCAATTAGTAAAACACTTGCATCAGAACCTCAATTTGTAATCCCATCAATGTCAAGATAGGAGACAGACAGACAGATCCCTGGAGCTTGCTGGCCAGTCAGCCTAGCCTACTTGGTGAAGCTCCAGGCTAGTGACAGACCATCTCAAACAGAAAGAGGAGGCAGCTAAGAAACAATACCTGACACCATATTACCACTTCCAAATACATAAATAAGCACAAGAGTGGATGTATGTGTGTCTATGTGGATGGAGATAAACGAGAGAATAAAGGAAAGAAAAAGAAGGTGGACAACAATAGGAGCAATGTTTTTAATTATATAAAGAACATGATTCTAGAATATATAAAAATGCAAAACAATAAAACATATAGCTCTATTTTAAAATATGTAAACTATTTGTTTACAAAATTTGCCTAAGAATATATAAAATGGCCAGCAAAAGTCTAAGAATAGCCAGGCAGTAGTGGTACACGCCTTTAATCCCAGCACTTGGGAAGCAGAGGCAGGCGGATTTCTGAGTTCGAGGCCAGCCTGGTCTACAGAGTGGGTTCAGGACAGCCAGGGATACACAAAGAAACCCTGTCTCAGAAAAAAAAAAATCTAAGAACATAGCATGCACATATCTGTAAGTATAAATCCCCAGTACCACCAGCATCACTAAAAAACAAAAAACAAAAGCAAAATAAGCCAATTCTAGGCTTTTTGCCACTGTGACAAATACTAGAGAAACAGTTTAAAAGAAAAAGATGGTTCCCTGGGGTCTAACTTCTTGAGTTCTTTGTATATATTGGATATTAGCCCTCTATCAGATGTAGGGTTGGTGAATATCCTTTCCCAATTTGATGGTTGCCGTTTTGTCCTTTTAACAATGTCCTTTGCCTTATAGAAACTGTAATTTTATGAGGTCCCATTTGTCAATTCTTGATCTTAGAGCATAAGTTATTGGTGTTCTGTTCAGGAACTTTTCCCCTGTGCCCATGTCCACAAGGGTCTTCCCCAGTTTCTTTTCTATTAGTTTCAGTGTGTCTGGTTTTACATGGAGGTCCTTGATCCACTTGGAGTGTAGTTTAGTACATGGAGATAAGAATGGATCAATTCGCATTCTTCTGCATGCTGACCTCCAATTGAACCAGCACCATTTGTTGAAAAGGCTATCTTTTTTCCACTGGATGTTTTCAGCTCCTTTGTCGAAGATCAAGTGACCATAGGTGTGTGGATTCATTTCTGGATCTTCAATTCTATTCCATTGGTCCACTTGTCTGTCACTGTGCCAATACCATGCAGTTTTTAACACTATTGCTCTGTAGTATTGCTTGAAGTCTGGGATACTGATTTCCCCCAGAATTTCTTTTGTTGTTGAGAATAGTTTAAGCTATCCTGGGTTTTTTGTTATTCCAGATGAATTTGAGAATTGCTTTTTCTAACTCTGTGAAGAACTGAGTTGGGATTTTGATGGGGATTGCGTTGAATCTGTGGATTGCTTTTGGCAAGATGGCCATTTTTAACTATATTAATCCTGCCAATCCATGAGCATGGTAGATTTTTCCATTTTCTGAGGTCTTCTTCGATTTCCTTCTTCAGAGACCTGAAGTTCTTGTCGTATAGATCTTTCACTTGTTATGTTAGAGTCACACCAAGATACTTTATATTGTTTGTGGCTATTGTGAAGGGTGTCATTTCCCTAACTTCTTTCTCAGCCTGTTTATCCTTTGAGTATAGGAATGCAACTGATTTGCTTGAGTTAATTTTATAACCAGCCACTTTGCTGAAGTTGTTTATCAGCTGTAGGAGTTCTCTGGTGGAGGTTTTCGGGTCACTTAAGTAGACTATCATGTCATCTACAAATAGTGATAATTTGACTTCTTCCTTTCCAATTTGTATCCCCTTGACCTCCTTATGTTGTCTAATTGCTCTAGCTAGAACTTCAAGTACTATATTGAAAAGATATGGAGAGAGAGGGCAGCCTTGTGTAGTCCTTGATTTTAGTGGGATTGCTTCATTCTTCTCCATTTAGTTTGAAGTTGGCTACCGGTTTGCTGTATATTGCTTTTACTATGTTTAGGTACGGGCCTTGAATTCCTGTTCTTTCCAAGATTTTTAGCATGAAAGGATGCTGAATTTTGTCAAATGCTTTTTCTGCATCTAATGAGATGATCATGTGGTTTTTTTCTTTGAGTTTGTTTCTGTAGTGGATAGCATTGATGGATTTCCTTATACTGAACCATCCCTGCATCCCTGGGATGAAGCCTACTTGATCATGGTGGATGATCGTTTTGATGTGTTCTTGGATTCGGTTGGCAAGAATTTTATTAAGTATTTTTGCATCAATATTCATAAGGGTAATTGGCCTGAAGTTCTCTTTCTTTGTTGGATCTTTGTGTGGTTTTAGTATCAGCATAATTGTGGCTTCATAGAACGAGTTGGATAGAGTTCCTTCTATTAAAAAATGGGGTACAGATCTAAACAAAGAATTTTCACCTGAAGAAATTTGGATGGCCAAGAGGCATCTTAAGAAGTGCTCAACATCATTAGTCATTAGGGAAATGCAAATCATAACAACCCTGAGATTTCACCTTACACCAGTCAGAATGGCTAAGGTCAAAAACTCAGGAGACAGCAGGTGTTGGCGAGGATGTGGAGAAAGAGGAACACTCCTCCACTGCTGGTGGGGCTGTAAGATGGTACAACCACTTTGGAAATCAGTCTGGCGGTTCCTCAGAAAACTGGACATGACACTTCCGGAGGACCCTGCTATACCTCTCCTGGGCATATACCCAAAGGATTCCCCGGCATGCAATAAAGACACATGCTCCATTATGTTCATAGCAGCCTTATTTATAATAGCCAGAAGCTGGAAAGAACCCAGATGTCCCTCAAAGGAGGAATGGATACAGAAAATGTGGTATATTTATACAATGGAATACTACTCAGCAATTAGAAACAATGAATTCACAAAATTTTTAGGCAAATGGTTTGATCTGGAAAATATCATCCTAAGTGAGGTAACCCAATCACAAAAGAATACACATGGAATGCATTCTCTGATAAGTGGATATTAATTAGCCCAGAAGCTCTGAATACCCAAGGCACAAATAACATAACAAATGACTCCCATGAAGAAGTATGGAAAGGGTCCTGATCCTGGAAAGGATTGATCTAGCATTGGATAGAAATATAAGGACAGAGAAAAAGGAGGGAGGTGATTGGAGAATGGATGAAGAGAAGAAGGTTTATGGGACATATGGGGAGGGGGGAACTGGGAAAGGGGAAATCATTTGGAATGTAAACAAAGAATATAGAAAATAAAAATATTTAAAAAAAAGAAAAAGATGTCTTTTGTCTCAGAGTCATAGAAACTGGCTGGCTTCATTGCTGTTAGAACTTTGATGAGAAAGATCATCATGATGGGAGGACTGTATGACAACAGAGGCTGTTCACCTCATGGTAGATAGGAAGCAGAGAACTGGACAGGAAGAACCCAGAGACAAGACATATCCTTCAGTCCTTCAAGAGCATACCTGTAGAGACATACGACGTAACATTGGACAACAGAATGTGTAGTAAGAGTGTGGGAGTGAAGAATGGAACTAGACAAGTATACCTATTTGATTTGTAATTTTTTGTTTTATTTTAAATGAAAGTTGACTTTCTAAATCAAAAAAATGTTTTTGCCAGTTAATGGTGATGTATGCCTTTATTTCAGCACTTGGGAGGCAAAGGCAAGGATATCTCTGTGGGTTCAAGGTCAGTCTGTTCTACAGAGAGAGTTCCAGGGTAGCCAGGGCTACACAGAGAAACCCTGTCTTAAAAACTAGAAAGAGGGGGAGAGGGAGAGGGAGAGGGAGTGGGAGAGAGGGAGAGAGAGAAAGACAGAGAGAGACAGAGTCAGACAGAGAGAGACAGAGAGTTAGTTCTCTCAAGACTTTTCCAATACATACATTTGATTTTATTCACTTGCTTTTTGTTTTCCATCAAATATTTTAAACAGTGTGTTTGTTACAAAGCAGAGGTATAGAACCAACCATGACAGCCCATGGATCATACAAGCAAGCCTTTGTTGCCAGGATCCTGTTTTGCACTTGTGGGCCTGGGAAGCTCATTGTTTGTGCCTATCAAATATTACAACAGTCTCACTGGCTGACAGCAGTCCTGAACCATCCTGAGCCAGGCACCTTTGTTGACTTCTTGTTTGAACAAACACAAGAGGGCTCTGGAGAAAAGAAAAAGACAGAATACTCCAGTAAAATGTGAGATAAGAGGGCCTTGTGACACTATGGCTTCTTCTAATGTCTTCACCTTAAATAAGATATAAATCAAGAAACACAACATAGGATTTAGCAGGCCCTCGATGACTTCTGCCTGTCTCTCCCAAGCACATGGGCTCCAGTGGACTGTTATGCTGGCTTTCTCCAGGATGCTCACAGAAGCACATCCATCCAGGTGAAGCTTTCTCCTCCCATTTCCCAGACTCATTAAAAGTGGGACTCCTGAAAGACTCTCAAGAGGTGACCCTATGCAAATGTATGGGGAAAAAAACACCTTGGCCAACACTGTGCCAAAGTACCTGTTGGAAGCCAGGTCTCCTGGCACTACGCTCCCTCCCTTAGCCTCTCAATTTTAACTACAAAGAACTAATTGAAGCCCAGCCATGTTCCTCACACATTCTTCCATTTTTCTGAAGAATGCTTAAAATTCATACTTTTAAAACTACATTGTCTCTCTAGCTCATAGTTTTAATAAAGTTCATCTCTAGTGGCTCTACACACTTTTAATCCCAGCAGAAATAGAGGCAGGAAGATATCTATGATTTTGAACAAGGCAATCAAAGCTACATAGTGAGACCCTATCTCAAACAAAACAAATCTCTTCTAGCATATGGCTTAATATAAATTGACAGGTACCAAATTCTAAAAACAGGAAATGAGACACTAAAAATAAAACACATTTTCTTTGAGGCATACCAGTGTTTAAACAAAAGAGAGGGCCATTTTTAGAAGCTGAAAGTCATTCATTCATAAAACACTTAAAGCACTACTAAAGGTAAGCACTGTGAATACAGAGGGAGGGAGAAATGGACCAGCTTCTGGAAATAACCCAATCACACCTTCTCTATAGTGCTGCCTAAATGCCAGTACAAGATTAAGAAAATGAGGTTCTTCCAGACAACCTAGGAATTCACCTTGAAGTTGAAGGCAAGCAGGTCAGGACAGTAATTTTCCCCTTGCTCACTGGCTAAAGGTCAGGCTCTGTCAGCTCCTCTGCAGTGCTAGTTGTCTACTCTGTGGGAAACAATCTGTTATAAAATATGTAAGGTAGCGAAAAAATAAAGGTCTATCATTATAGAATAAGAGTAGGGACTCTTGAAAAGCTCACAGTCTAGTGTGACCAACTCTAGGTTGAGAGTTGCCTGTCAGAGCACTACAGGGATGCTGCAGGAACAGCACTCAGGCTGTCAGGAAGAGGATGTGGTGGTTTGAACAAGAATGGCTCCCATAGGCTCATATATTTGAATGCTTAGTCACCAGGAAGTAGAACTATTTGATAGAAGAATTGGGAGATATGGTTTTGTTGGAGAAAGTGTGTCAACTGCGGTGGGCTGTGAGATTTCAAAGGCCCATGCCAAGCCTAGACTCTCTCTGCCTCTCTGCCTACAGATCAGAATGTAGTTCTCAGCTACTGTTCCAGTGCCAACCTACATGATTGGCCTCTGAAATTGTCAGCAAGGCCCTAATTGAGTGCTTTCCTTTATTAGTTGCCTTGATCATTATGTTTCTTCACAGTCATAAAACAGTAACTAAGACAGAAGTAGCATTCCTGGAATAACTCATGAAAGACTAGCAGAGGTCCTCATATCAACAGGAAGAGGGGTTGCAGTGAAGAAAGCATCCATAGAGGAGTATACTGCCAAAACAGAGTTATAAAGACTTCTTAAATGTCTTGGAAATCACAAATGTATTTGTATAACAAGGGCTGAATCAATATGAATTATCAGGAAACAAGGCTGGAGAAGTTAGTAAGAAACTATTATCATAAAGGGTCTGACCTGGTGAATAAGAGTCCCATACCAGAGGAAGACACAGTGGGGTCATATCTGCATTCAAACATGCCTTGCCAGGATCTTCTGGAAAATGCACTGGGGCAGCACAGCAGCATGGAGACCAACTCAAGCTTCTCTCAGTTGGCTAACAAGAGAAAGACATGGACTAAGCTGTTCACCATGGACAACAGTCTGATGAAAATATTCCAGAGTGAAGTGATGAGCAACTGAGAAGGGAAGATAAGAGCAAGAGAGCCACAGGCCACTCTGCAATTTATTTTTAAAAAGCACAAGGAATTCTCTTTAGAAGGCTAGGGTGATGGCTCAGTGGGTAAACACATTTGCTGTACATGAGGTCCTGAGTTTGAACTTAACACCAAACCCAGGTGATATAGTGTGCATCTATAAACCCAGTGTTCCTATGGTGAGATGAAAGGCAGAGATAAGAGATGCCCAGAAGCCTACAGGCCAGCTATCCTGATATACATTGCAGCAAACAAGAGACCCGATCTCACACAAGCTGAAAGGAGGGAATGGACACCCAAAGCTGTCCTTTACCCTTCATGCATGTGCTTCTGACAATATGCACACATGTACAAATACATTCACACACACAAACAGATATTTGTTTTAAAGGAAAGAAATTCTCATTAAGGATTGGTTGGCAGGTAAATTTCTGAAAGAGAAAAGTGCCCAGGGAAACTGATCAAATGAGATTCATTGCATAAAATTTCCAATATCTGAGGAACCACCACACTGATTTGCAGAGTAGTTGTACCAGCTTGCAGTCTCACCAGCAATGGAGGAGTGTTCCTTTCTCCACATCCTCACCAGCATCTGCTGTTACCCGAGTTTTTGATCTTAGCCATTCTGAATGGTGTGTGGTGGAATCTCAGGGTTGTTTTGATTTGCATTTCCCTGATGACTAAGGATGTTGAACATTTCTTTAGGTGCCTCTCAGCCATTCAGTATTCCTCAGTTGAGAATTCTTTGTTTAATTCTGTACCCCATTTTTAATAGGGTTATTTGTTTCTTTGGAGTCTCCCTTCTTGAGTTCTTTGTATATATTGGATATTAGCTCTCTATCGGATGTGGTACTGAGGACCCAGCTCTACCACTCCTGGGTATATACCCAGAATATGCTCCAACATGTAATAAGGACACATGCTCCACTATGCTCATAGCAGCCTTATCTATAATAGCCAGAATCTGGAAAGAACCCAGATGTCCTTCAACAGAGGAATGGATACAAAAAACATAGTACATTTACACAATGGAGTACCACTCAGCTATTAAAAACAATGAATTCATGAAATTATTAGGCAAATGGTTGAAACTAGAAAATATCATCCTGAGTGAAGTAGCCCAATCATAAAAGAACACACATGGTATACACTCACTGATAAGTGGATATTGGCCCAGAAGCTCGGAATACTCAAGATACCTTTCACAGACCACGTGAAGCTCAAGAAGAAGGAAGACCAAAATGTGGATACTTTGGTCCTTCTTAGAAGGGGGAACAAAATACCCATGGAAGGAGATACAGAGACAAAGTGTGGAGCAGAGACTGAGGGAAAGGCCAGAGACTGTCCCACCTGGAGATCTATCCCATATACAGTCACCAAATCCAGACACTATTGTGGATGCCAACGAGCGCTTGCTGATAGGACCCTGATATAGCTGTCCCCTGAGAGGTTCTGCCAGTACCTGACAAATACAGAGGTAGATGTTCTCATTCAGCCATTGAACTGAGCACAGGGTCCCCCAATGGAGGAGCTAGAGAAAAGACCCAAGGAGCTAAAGGAGCTTGCAGCCCCATAATAGGAACAACAATATGAACCAACCAGTAGCCCCAGAACTCCCACGGACTAAGCCACCAACCAAAGAGTACACACAGAGGAACACATGGTTCTAGCTACATATGTAGCAGGAAGATGGCCTTGTTGGACATCAATGGGATGTGAGGCCCTTAATCCTGTGAAAGCTAGATGTCCCAGTGTAGGAGAATGCCAGGACAGGGAAGTGGGAGTGGGTGGGTTGGTGATGGGGGGGGAGGGGATAGGGGGTTTTTGGAGGGGAGACAAGGAAAGGAGATAACATTTGAAATGTAAATAAAGAAAATATCTAATAAAATTTTTTTAAAAAATCCCAAAATCTAAGAAAGATGAATTATTTTCAAAGTTTAATATACTAATTGTTTAAGCTAATTCTAATCACAAAACTTAATTTTATTCTATTATTTAGTTTTTTTGAGATAGGGTATCTCTGTGTGACTCTGACTGTCCTAGAACTCACTCTGTAGACCAGGCTGGCCTGGAACTCACAGAGATCTACCTGCCTCTGAATCTCAAGTGCTAAGATTAAAGGCATGTGCTATCACTGGCTTAATTTGATTTTTTCTTAACGAATTCCAGGTTGAAAAGAAAACATTTTTAGTACATTTGTTTCTCTCATTGTCTCAGAACATTATAAATGTTTTTATCAGACCTGTCAAGTCTCTCAGAATTCTGGATGCAGGCTTTCTCATGCTCACACTATTTGATTGGCTTTAGGGGAAAAGTTCTCCTTCAAAAAGACAATTTCTTAGAAGAGTAAAGATAAACTAAGAAGGAAGCCAGGGTATATTTCTAACTGGCTATGTCCTACAGTTAAAGGGACAATTCACCTCAGAGTGCCACCCAAGGCCTCCCTGTTGTCTCTTTCCCATCCTATGACAGCAAGTATGAGCTGGAGGAAACTCCCAGTGGAAGCCAGGACTTAGGTGAACAGGCTTTAATACAGGTTGCACCATTCTTACCTGTATACAATTCTTTCCCTCTGTAAATCTTCCAAGCCACAGCACAGCTCTGCAGCATAGAACACAGCTCTCCGCTCCTCAAAGCCAGGATTGCCCAGGTTGTAAATGTGGTACTTCAAATCCCCTCCATTCATAATGGTTAGCACCAAACACAAAGCATCCTTGGTTTCATAAGTGTAGGCTAAACTAACCTAAAAACAGCATCATAAAAAAAAAACTGCTTGTTCACTGCTGACTTATTCTATTTGCTAACAACAATCCAAATTATCCTTTAGGTTTATAATTAAAACACCAAAACACTATGTGCTTCAGAGAATTTCACACCACACACATCATATGCCTCTGGACCTTTACTTAGCAAAGATCTCATGTAGTTCTGCATGGAAATTGAATAGTTGGATATTGATTTCTCCACACTATGGTCTGACTGTATGACACTAAGAACTTCTAGAGTACCTGCATTCAGTAGTGCTGGCAAGATCCTGCTGTTGCAAGCTCCTCCAACATTTGGTGGTATTGATCCTTTTGGTTTGCACCAGGATGGTTAAGGTATAATAGTTTCAGATTGAGGAGTTTTGCTGTTGTTCTTTTACTTTTATGATGCTGAACCATATCTCCAAATCCTTGGTTTTATAAAACTGGGTCTCAATATGTAGCCTAAGTTGGTTTCCAACTTACTATACAGCTAAGGCTAGCTTTGAACTGTAATCCTTGTTTTAATTTGTAATAAATACTCTCATACTTTTTCATATATTTATTAGTCAGTTGTAGTCTTTTTGTGAAATATCTTTGTGCGTTTTGTCTTGTTTTGCTTTTGAAGAAATGAGTTTTTCCCAGGCTGGCTCTGAGCTCCTAGGATCAAGAGATCCTCCTACCTCAGTTTTCTGAGTAGTTGGTATTACAGGTGCAACTGGTGAAAAATAATATTACTTCTCCACTTCTTTCTCTTCCTATTAGCTGGACTTAGTATTTAATATCTGTCAGGCAGGTACTCTACCACAGAGCTACATTCCCAAAACCTGACAGGATTTGCTCACCTTTCTATTGTCTTGTTGGACAGTTCAAACACAGACGTACACATGCACACATGAACTCAACCTGCTGGGACTTGATCATGATTATTACTTAATTCATTTAATCTTATATCAACTGAGAAGAATTAGCATCTTCACAACAGTGAGCCCTCTGTTCCCCTCTGTTTAGGCACTCTTTAATTTCTTACAATAGCATCTTACTGTACAGAGACCCTGCACATTTTGTAAGAGTTTTGCCTAAACTGTGATGGCTCCTGGTGCTATTATAAATCTTATCAATATGCTTTCCAGGCTGGAGACATGGTTCACTAGATAACAGTGCTTGCTGCATTGGCATGAGGACCTAAGTTCTGATCCTAAGCTTAAAAAAAAAAACAAAAACAAAACAAAAACCAAGCTGGGCCTGGCCATGAATACCTGCAATCCCAGTCCTGGGGTAGAGGGGAGAAATGAAGATTGATCAGGCTTGGTAGCCAGGTAGCCCAGCTGGAAACAAACAAACCAGCAAATTGCAGGTTCAGTTAGAGACTGTTTCAAGAAAATAAAGTGAAGGGTAATAAAGTCGGATACAACTTCTTCCTCTGGCCTCTGGAAGCATGTGCATAGGCATGAACTTGGTGTGTACTCACAAATGCAGACAGACACACACATACCTCCTAATACTTGTGGCTGACTCACTCACTTCTGATCATTTACTTAAACCCTAGTTTAATTATCTAGAAAGTCTAGGACTGTTTCCACATGGAGTTATAGTGTTCAAAAATAAAGAGACTCTTTTAACTCCTTTACTTCTTGCTCTAGCTTTAATCCTAATCCTAATGTAACCCTAACTTCTTTCCTTGATTTTGTTGCACTGGTTAGAATTTAACCAGTTAAGTAAAGATAGTAAGAGTGTGTGTAATAGTCATGGGGGCAGAGTTCCAATAGTTCTACATGATGTATTAAATGTACTAGAAAGTGAAGCTAGCTTGCTTAGAACTTCTAATATTTTGGTTGTAAGCTTAGCCTTTAATATCTGAGCCATCTTTCCAGCCTTCTTAGAACTCCTAATCATGAATGGGGCCTGGATTTAATTAAAGTGTTTCTTTGTAGAGGGTTGAGAATGAGAAGGGTGGGATGAAGCATCCACAACATCCCTGCTGTCTAGTTTTCAACATCAGTTGACATAAGTTGGACCAGAGTTAGATTGCATGTCATTTCTCATTCATGCTTTAAGAAACAAAAACCTTTACTCTCTCCCCTCCTGTAAATGAGTATCAAGCCAATATACATTTAATGCATATTAAAATAACCTTGAGAACTATTCATCATGCCAGCCTTTATCTAGGTACCAGGACCCAGTAGGGAACAAGACACCAACAGGTTCTGATTTCCTATTCTGTAAATACTACTCTGATGCACAGAGTGACTAATGCAGAAAAAGAAGAGAGTGATATTCAAGGATGAGCAGAAGTGGTGGCCATATTCCAGATAGAGGGCACATCCAGCTCCCAGGCCTAATGGGACATCCTACGAAGCAGCGTGGTAGATGATGTAGGAGCCTAGTGGCTCAGTGCCTGAGAGGCTGGAACAAAATCTGATTTCATTCTCAGTGTAAAGATGATCAGAGAACAGCTTGAGTAGGAATGTCTAGACTAATTTAACTCCACAGATTATTGTTTCATGGAGAACAGACTGCAATGCTCAAGTGCAGACAGGGGTAGGAACTCTGCTGTTGAATAGATGAGGTGACAGTGGGAAGATCCAGGACTTAAGGGTAGGTCTGAACCTGCCAATGATTCATTATAAACAGGATAAAAACCAGAATGACAGATAAAATGAAATAAGTCCAGATTTTTTGAAAGAAGCAAAAAATACAAAACTACATTGTGTCATGAGCCATAACTACTTATATTCCTCTCATAAAGCTAAATTTGAGGTTTCTATGCTTCAAGATAATACGTGTTTGAACAGCTCTAAAATGAGGGTCACTTTACTCCATGTGAAACTGTCATAGCACACACACAGAGTCATGCTACTACATATAGACGCTGGCTGTGAAGATGCACTGTCTCCACAAAGCAGCTAACCCTGACACCAACAAAGAAATGACTTGAAGGAAATAAATTGTAACACACAAAAAAAATCATTGTATAATCATTATGCATCCTCTCTCTTAACCAGTCTTCATACTTCAACAGATGCTCCAATGAATACTTAAATAGGAGTGCGAAAGCTCCATTACATAGCACACAGTCTACAACCTGGGATCAATCCTCTGTCACACCAGTCCACTCCATCTTCAGTTCTTACCTGTAATTTGAAAGATCCAACAAGTGGAGAATGATAGTTGAGGGTCCAGTGGCAAACACTTGAGGAGCAGAAAAAGAAAGAAAGAGAGAAAGGGGGGGAGAGGGAGAGGGAGAGGGGGGGAGAGAGAGAGAGAGAGAGAGAGAGAGAGAGAGAGAGAGAGAGAGAGAGAGAGGGAGAGAGAGAGAGAAAGAAAGAAAGAAAGAAAGAAAGAAAGAAAGAAAGAAAGAAAGAAAGAAAGAAAGAAAGAAAGAAAGAAAGAAAAGAAAGAAAGAGAGAGGAAATTAAAGGACGGAAAAGTGACTGAGACCAGAAAGGAGGCCCACTTTAGAAGGACTAGAAAAAGAATCTTTAAATACAAAGTGATCATAATGATGGGCCAGAGCTGATCAACAAGAGGCAGCTGATCATGAGCTTGGCTATCACAAAGGGAAGAAAAAGCACTCAGCAGGAATCATCAAGGTGTGACAGCATGGTATGGTGGACAGCATAAAACTGTTAACAACTCACAAATCAACAGCAGGATCAGCACTGCCATATCCTACCAAGACTAAATAAGAAGGACATCATTACAAAGTGAAATAATTTTCAGCAGGGGACAACAAAACTCCACAAAAACTCAATGAAGAAAAATGACCCAACCCCTAAGTCCATAACTTGAATCGGAGTTTATAACAGAACTACTGGCCAAAATGCTATGACCCAAACGATATACACAGAAAGACTGTGATGGTTAAGCTGGGTCATCATGACAGGATTTAGAATCATCTAGGAGACAAACCTGTGCTTGGGAGGGTGTTTCCAGAAAGGTTTAACTGAGCAGGGAAAACCTACACAGAACAGTAGAGTCGCCACCCCATGGCTCGTGGTCTCATATTGAATAAAAGGAGAGGACAAGATGACATCAAAAGTCATACATCTGTTTCCTGTCTGCAGATGCAAAGTGACCCACCATGTTACACTGGTTATCATGTCTTGTCTGACATAATAGTCTGTTATCCTTTCTCAAACTTTGAGTTAATATAAACCCTTCCTACTTAAGTTGCTTTAGATATTCATTTTATCACAGCAATAAGAAAGATAACATATGATGACTAAAATAAGATACTTACTACAAATCTACTATGCAATTTTTCTAAGATTCTTTTTTCATTCAGAGCCATGGCTTCACCTTTCCTCTTCTTTATTCGTTTTTTTTCTAGTTTTTTGCAGGCATACATTTTTCCTGTAGCTCGTACTTGACAGGCACAAACCTAGTTTAAAGGTGGAAAAAGATTTATATATAACTGACATTTTTTCTCTATGATAAACTTCCTTGGTAAAGTCTAGATAGCACATGTGATAAGCCAAGGCCATCTAGGTATTGATAACGAGAAGTTTCTAGCTGGATCTTCCTTAGACTCCAAGTTTCTTGTCACTAGTAACTGCTGGGAATGAAGAGAATGAAACTGTTGTATCAAGATGCAAAAGGAACTTGTTTTTCTTTGTGATCATGCTGAGTCTATTTATGTCCTGATATGTCTTTATATTCTTATAAAAGCAAAATTTTAGAATATAAAATTTGAACTTCTCTGGGTTTTTTTGGTTTTGGTTTTGTTTTTTTTTTTTCCTAAAAAGTTCAAGGTTGGGTATGACAGCTCCATGTACTTACAGAAGCTAAAGCAGGTCCATCACTCTCCTGCCAAAGATGAGGGCAAGATGGCAACCCAAGATCACACAACTAGAAATGACAAGTGGGACTTGGGCTTGGGCTTGCTCAGCTGTTGAGTACATGTTCTTCTCACAACTCTGTGCAACTCTGGAACCAGTCATATACCCAAATGCTTTCCACCATGCTTCCCTTAGGAAGCTGTACATTGACTTAATAGCACTTAAAGCACAAGTAAGAGAATTACTGTTGGCAAAATAAGTAAATTACATCTACCTTCCAAGCTCACTGGGCAGGTAGGTGTTAGTGCTAGGAACTGAGGCTGACAGGGAACTATAACTAACCCTGCACTTACTCAGTAAGGCTCCTGTCATATAAATTATTTAACCCAAACCCGGGGTTTCTACTCCACTTGAGACCATTTAGTTCCCAGATAAAAGGCACATCCAACCTTTATATTTACAATAAACCTTAATCAGCACTAGAGCTGGGCCAATATCTACCTTCTAAGCTATTAGAATCAACTTTCCTATGAGTAATCCCAAATTATTTATTGTTACTTACCGTGTTTCATGTGGGCTGCTCTGAACTCCGATTGGCCAGCCCTCGGGTCCACGTTTCCATGGCTCCCCCCTAACCATGGCAGCTTCTCCTTCCTCTTTCACCTCCTTCTCCTCATGGTTCTCCTCTGATCCCAAGCCTGGGAATCTGAAACCCGACCTAGGTCTCTTCTACTCAGCTGTTAGCTGTCAGTATCTTTATTTACCAATCAGAAATAAATTGGAGGCAGGGTCACATGTCTACATTCAGACTCCAGGTCTTGGGTATCCACACTTAACATTACAGTAGACAGCAAGACCAAACCTCAACAGGCTCCCTCTGACAGACACTCAGAGTAGAAATACACCACACATAGTTCTCCAGCCTTGCCTTAGAGCCTAAAATAACCACAAAAAGTCTAGAAAGAGCTGCCACAGCTAATTTATCCATCTAATCTTTTGTTTGAAAACTCAAGTAAACAAATATAATATATATCATCTTTTACAATGATTAAAATGTTCATGTGATCCTACTGAATCAATCTTAAATCATATATGTGATTATAATTAGAATTTCTTTTCTTTTAAACATGAGTCCCAGTTCCCTAAAACTTTTCCTCTGTTTCTTGACAAAATCTAAAGCTTTGTACATGGAGATCAAGAACAACAGCATGGGGCCAGGCATGGTGGTGCACGCCTGTAATCCCAGCCCTTGGGAGGCAGAGGCAGGCAGATTTCTGAGTTCAAGGCCAGCCTGGTCTACAGAGTGAGTTCCAGGACAGCCAGGACCACACAGAGAAGCCCTGTCTCGAACCTCCCCCCCACCCCCCGCCCCCAAAAAAACAAAAACAGACAAACAAAAAAAAACAACAGCATGAGCTGAAGAGAGTAAAGACTCTGGTCTAGGACACATTCCACAGAGACTTCTTACAGACCATTCCCAGGAAGGGCTTAAAACAGTGTTGTGTGAAATAGCCAAATGCTAATCTATAAATTGTGCAAGTCTCCAGCTATGTAAGGGGTACACCTCCAATAGGAAGTGATCACAGTTCTGGCCCACTTTCTTTACCTCAATATGTAAATGGCTTCGAGAGCTCACTTGAGCACAGTAACTCTGACGCTGTTTTCCTAATTTTGAGGCAATGCTGGTAGATTCTGCTTTTATTTATTTTTTTTAATTTTTTTTATTCGATATAATTTATTTACATTTCAAATGATTTCCCCTTTTCTAGCCCCCCACTTCCCGGAAGTCCCGTAAGCCCCCTTCTCTTCCCCTGTCCTCCCACCCACCCCTTCCCACTTACCCGTTCTGGTTTTGCCGAATACTGCTTCACTGAGTCTTTCCAGAACAAGGGGCCACTCCTCCTTTCTTCTTGTACCTCATTTGATGTGTGGATTATGTTTTGGGTATTCCAGTTTTCTAGGTTAATATCCACTTATTAGTGAGTGCATACCATGATTCACCTTTTGAGTCTGGGTTACCTCACTTAGTATGATGTTCTCTAGCTCCATCCATTTGCCTAAGAATTTCATGAATTCATTGTTTCTAATGGCTGAATAGTACTCTATTGTGTAGATATACCACATTTTTTTGCACCCACTCTTCTGCTGAGGGATACCTGGGTTCTTTCCAGCATCTGGCAATTATAAATAGGGCTGCTATGAACATAGTAGAGCATGTATCCTTATTACATGGTGGGGAATCCTCTGGGTATATGCCCAGGAGTGGTATATAGCAGGATCTTCTGGAAGTGAGGTGCCCAGTTTTCAGAGGAACCGCCAGACTGATTTCCAGAGTGGTTGTACCAATTTGCAACCCCACCAGCAGTGGAGGAGTGTTCCTCTTTCTCCACACCCTCTCCAACACCTGCTGTCTCCTGAATTTTTAATCTTAGCCATTCTGACTGGTGTAAGATGAAATCTCAGGGTTGTTTTGATTTGCATTTCCCTAATGACTAATGAAGTTGAGCATTTTTTAAGATGCTTCTCCGCCATCCGAAGTTCTTCAGGTGAGAATTCTTTGTTTAACTCTGTACCCCATTTTTTAATAGGGTTGTTCGGTTTTCTGAAGTCTAACTTCTTGAGTTCTTTATATATATTGGATATTAGCCCTCTATCTGATATAGGATTGGTGAAGATCTTTTCCCAATTTGTTGGTTGCCGATTTGTCCTCTTGATGGTGTCCTTTGCCTTACAGAAACTTTGTAATTTTATGAGGTCCCATTTGTCAATTCTTGATCTTAGAGCATACGCTATTGGTGTTCTGTTCAGAAACTTTCTCCCTGTACCGATGTCCTCAAGGGTCTTCCCCAGTTTCTTTTCTATTAGCTTCAGAGTGTCTGGCTTTATGTGGAGGTCCTTGATCCATTTGGATTTGAGCTTAGTACAAGGAGACAAGGATGGATCAATTCGCATTCTTCTGCATGCTGACCTCCAGTTGAACCAGCACCATTTGTTGAAAAGTCTATCTTTTTTCCATTGGATGTTTTCAACCTCTTTGTCGAGGATCAAGTGGCCATAGGTGTGTGGGTTCATTTCTGGATCTTTAATCCTGTTCCATTGATCCTCCTGCCTGTCACTGTACCAATACCATGCAGTTTTTAACACTATTGCTCTGTAGTATTGCTTGAGGTCAGGGATACTGATTCCCCCAGACTTTCTTTTGTTGCTGAGAATAGTTTTAGCTATCCTGGGTTTTTTGTTGTTCCAGATGAATTTGATAATTGCTCTTTCTAACTCTGTGAAGAATTGAGTTGGGATTTTGATGGGTATTGCATTGAATCTGTATAGTGCTTTTGGCAAAATGGCCATTTTAACTATATTGATCCTACCGATCCATGAGCATGGGAGGTTTTCCCATTTTTTGAGGTCTTCTTCCATTTCCTTCTTCAGAGTCTTGAAGTTCTTGTCATACAGATCTTTCACATGTTTGGTAAGAGTCACCCCAAGATACTTTATACTGTTTATGGCTATTGTGAAGGGGGGTCATTTCCCTAATTTCTTTCTCAGCCTGTTTATCCTTTGAGTATAGGAAGGGCACTGATTTGCTTGAGTTGATTTTATAGCCTGCCACTTTGCTGAAGTTGTTTATCAGCTGTAGGAGCTCTCTAGTGGAGTTTTTTGGGTCACTTAGGTAGACTATCATGTTGTCTGCAAATAATGATAGTTTGACTTCTTCCTTTCCAATTTGTATCCCTTTGACCTCCTTATGTTGTCGAATTGCCCGAGCTAGTACCTCAAGTACAATATTGAAAAGATAAGGAGAAAGGGGGCAGCTTTGTCTGGTCCCTGATTTCAGTGGGATTGCTTCAAGTTTCTCTCCATTTATTTTGATGCTGGCTACCGGTTTGCTGTATATTGCTTTTACTATGTTTAGGTATGGGCCTTGAATTCCTGTTCTCTCCAAGACTTTAAGCATAAAAGGATGCTGAATTTTGTCAAATGCTTTTTCAGCATCCAATGAAATGAGCATGTGGTTTTTTTCTTTGAGTTTGTTTATGTAGTGGATTGCATTGATGGATTTCCGTATATTGAACCAACCCTGCATCCCTGGGATAAAGCCTACTTGATCATGGTGGATGATCGTTTTGATGTGTTCTTGGATTCGGTTGGCAAGAATTTTATTGAGTATTTTTGCATCGATGTTCATAAGGGAAATTGGTCTGAAGTTCTCTTTCTTTGTTGGATCTTTGTGTGGCTTTGGTATCAGCGTAATTGTGGCTTCGTAGAAGGAATTGGGTAGTGTTCCTTCTGTTTCTATTTTGTGGAATAGTTTGAAGAGTATTGCTCCTGCTACCCAGAGATTGGGTCCCAGTCCTGAGGCCTCTGGCGGGAGTCCTCAGATCAATTCTGCTTTTATTTTAAAGTAGAATTCAAGAGCATGTATGATTTAATACACATCTGGGCAGTGTAACCTGACTCTGTTTTTAAAGAGTGTTAGTTCCTAATGGCATGCCTGTCTCATGTAGACTTGGAAATCCATAGATTGAATATGATCACTCCAGATAATTAGTGGGACAATTGACATCTCTTTTAAAATGATCACAACAGAACTGTGTGATATTCTCTAGCTGCTACAAATGATCTCTACCCAGGACAACCATTGTATTTAAACCATATCCCTCAAATCTGTGTGATACTTCCGTAGGATTTTCTAAATTCATACATTTTAAAATACTCTTTAAAGGTGTTGGGGATACTCAAGGCCTTACATATGTGAGGCAAGGGCTGTACTATGTTCTGTATCCCTAGATCCCCTAGATCCAAACACTTTTTTTTCTCAGACAGGATCTCACTATGTAATCCAGGATAGTCTAGAACTTGCTATCTTCATAACTCAGCTTCCCAATTACAGGCATACACCATCATAAGAGGACCTGAACACCTTTTAATGCGGGTATAAGGTATATCTATAGCTATACTGATTAGTTTTTAGTCATCAATTTGACACAACCTAGAGCTTAGAATAGGAAATTTCAATTGAGGAAGAGCCTCCATCAGATTGCTCTGGAGCATATCTGTGGGCTATTTTCTTGGTTTTTAATTACAGAGGAGGGTCCAGCCACCCTGGGCAGGTGGGCCTGGGTTGTATAAGAAAACTGGTTTAGCATGACCCAGAGGAAGGAAGCCAGTAAGCAACAATCATCCATGACGCTGCTTCAATTTCTTGCTTGAATTCATGCTGTGGCCTTCCTTGATGACAGTTGGAAACATCAAAGTATAAGACAAACAAATCCTTTCCTCCATGAGGCCCTTTTGGTCAGAGTGTTTTATCACAGCATTAGAAAGTAAACTAAGACAATGTCAAAACACAGTAAAGTTAAATAAGCATATTGGACAATGTCACCTGGTTAGATACAATGGCATGTATTTATTGTGGTCCCAGCTTGATGAGGCACTAGGCGTTCTAGAGCCCAGAACCTAACATAGATAAGCTAGTGAGACTTCATCTCTTTAAAAATAAGTAGTACTCTATGCAACATAAACTTTGGAGAATAACAGAAATTTCACAAATGTTTCAATCTAGATAAACTGCCTAACTTGAATATCAACCATGAAAACATAGCTTCTGTCAGACTGGAAAGTATAAGGTGAAGTCACAAAGTAAGAAGTTTGTTATGTTGTTGTTTTAAAGCTTAAAGCAAACTACAATTTGTTCAAAAATCCACCTTCATTTGCCTTTAAACTATTCTCAAAATGCGTAATAAGGAGATAAGAGCCTGGCGGTGGTGGCGCACGCCTGTAATCCCAGCACTCTGGGAGGCAGAGGCAGGCAGATTTCTGAGTTCAAGGCTAGCCTCCTCTATAGAGTGAGTTCCAGGACAGCCAGGGCTATACAGAGAAACCCTGTCTCAAAAACACCAAATCCTAAAAAATAAAAAAATAAAAAATAAAAATATAAAAAAAGGAGATAAGAGTATTGGCAAAGTTGATACATTACCTGAACTCACTGTGTGGATGGCCAGCTACCTCTCTAACAGAATTACAGACGTAACTAGCACAGGTTACTCACCTCTCCAAATCCGCCTTTTCCTAGAACTCTATATTGTCTGAATGTGCTCTTGGTTACTGGACGCCTAACCAATTAAAAAAAAAAGTTTCAGGTGTCATATTGCACTGTTATTATAAAATTAGAAAAGCCGACCTACAGCTGGGGTTAACCCTTTGGTGTTGGCCCATATTGTCTAAAACAGAGTGCCTATGCTCAGGACTCACAGCTTTCATCTTTTCATTCAAAGAAATAAGCACATTTAAAATTCATTAAAGACACTGACACAAATACAGAACAGCTCAATTATCCTATATAATTTAAAATAAGTATGCAAGCAGCCCATTCTAGGAAATATAAATGTTTACAGTTCATGGAACAATCTTCTTTTTCAAGAAAAATCTTTGGCATACTTTACAACCCATCAAAAAGCTGCTGAAGAAAACTATATAAACATAGCACACTTTTCTTTATGCAAAGTACCTCAAAATGTAACCTCTCAAAAAGAAGTGTGGGGGAAAAGCAGCGGGAAGAGAGTGGCACACACCTTTAATCCCAGTACTCAGGATGCAAAGGCAAAGAGATCTATTTAAGGTTAGCCTGGTCTACACAGCAAGTTTGAGACCAACCAGACTATATAATGAAACCTCATCTCAAAATAGGAGTGAGAAGTCAGATGTCAATTATTAGTGGTAATTTATAATAATACTCATTTTAGAAATAGTAATCACAATTGTACTGATAGCAACTGACACTTTTATGGCACCCCTTTTGTGCACCAAACCCTGGACTAAGCACTGTACATGCATCTCTCAGCAAGAGTCAAGCAGTGTAGGGTCTTGTAGGTGTCTGAATAAAAATGGCCCTCACAGGCTCATAGGAGTGGCATTATTGAGCAGTGTGGTTTTGCTGGAGTAGGTGTGTTCCTACTGGAGAAAATGTCTCACTGGGGGTGGGCTTTGGGTTTTCAGAAGCCCAAGGCAGACTTAGTGTCATTCTGTCTTCCTGTTGCCTGCTGATATGTATGTAGAACTGTCAGCTACCTCTCTGATACTAAGTCTGCTTGTGTGTCACTATGACAATAATGGGCTAAATCTCTGAAATGTAAGCCAACCCCAATTAAATGTTTTCATTTATAAGAGATACCATGGTGATGGTGTCTCTTGGAATCAATAGAAAACCGAACTAAGACAGAGGTGTAAGTACCTCTGCACAGAAAAAGAATCTATAGCTCACAGTGGTTAAGTCACTTCCCTAATGCCACACAGCTAGCAAGAATTTGAACAGAGGCTTAGACTGTGAAGTTTCAATTACTGCATTGTATTACTATAAAGTCAAAATGTTTTATTTTCTAACCATGGACCAGGAACATTAACTATTATTTCAAAAAGAAAGAATGGAGTCTACTGAATCAGAAGAAATCATATAATATTCTGCCTATTAAAGATTTCTATGTAAAATAATATGTACAATTAAGATTTCCAGTAGTATTGTAATAGGTAGAAAAGTTAACATCAAATAGTATGCATTGTGAAAAGTTACTACTTTTAGTTACTATTAAATTAAAACCTACCTTTCTAGCCATTTCCATTGTAAAAATCGATTATAGTAGGTACTCTCTTGGTATTCTTCAAATGGTGTTTCACTCAAATACTTATAAACAGTTCTAGAAAAGATTTTACACAATTATATATTTATCATGTAGCAATATGACAGCTATGTCATAGTTAAGAAACATTCAGTGAGAAAGTTGACTCTTACACACAATTCAATATGCAGAATTTGCTATTATAGAAGCCCATAAATTCCAATGTTATCAGTGAACATATAAAAATTTTTAAAAGAAATGGAATCCCTTTACTTTCTAAAAGTCAGAAGTTTTTATGTATATGGACATAAAATGAATAACAACTCACTAATGGG
Organism: Apodemus sylvaticus; assembly: GCF_947179515.1. NCBI lineage: Eukaryota > Metazoa > Chordata > Mammalia > Rodentia > Muridae > Apodemus > Apodemus sylvaticus. Next base: position 76,353,861 of record NC_067482.1, read on the forward strand.
GCTAGAAAAATTGTTCAGTCAACAGAGTGCCTTTGTTTTAGACACGAGGACCTAAGTTTGGGTCCTCAGAACCCACATAAAATGCCAGCCTTGATTGTGTATACCTGAAATCCCAACCCTTGGGAGGTAGAGACAAGAGGATCATGAATTCATGGATATCTTTGACATAGTTAGATCAAGGTTAGTGTAGGCTACCTGAGAACCTCTCTCAAAAGCTAAATGTTGCCGCCTTAGCTTAGGAGTATATTTAGGGGAGTGAAGACCAAAAGATACTGAGGGATTTGTTGACCAGTCAGTCTAGACAAAAAATCCAGGTCCATATTCAAGGAGAGACTCTGTATCAAAAAAACTTAGATGGAGTACAACTGAAGCAAACAATTTTAACCTTTGGCATCCATGGGTACACATACATACAAGTACCTACATCTACTCACACATACACACACACACAAGAATATAGGAACAGAAAGATAATAGTTTAAACAGCACGTGAGGTGTGTGCACATGTACATTTCATGAAAAAGTCAAACTTTACCAACAAAACACTATAGTTTTTAAATGGATAGTAATAGTTCTATGGTAGGCAATAATGTATGTTACACCATCTTTTTAAATGTACACCTAATAAATGATTTGATGCTACTGATGCTATATATCTGTGTATCTGTATCATATGTGTGTACAATGTGTGCATGTGTATGTAGTACATTGATGCAAACCCCTGGAATACACTTGTCTTCACCCCCATTACACCCCCACCCCACCCTTGATGCTGGGGTTATAGCACAAGTAGTCATATTGGGCTTTTATATGAATATAGGAAAGTTGAATTCAGGTCCTCTTGCTTTAACAGCAAACTGTCTTACCAACTGAGCAATCTCCCGATACTACATATGTCTTGGAGAAACTGCATGAAATTAAACCTGTCCCTTGGATCTTATTTATAACTCTATTACAAGAGTAATACAATTCTTACTTGGGGAACTGGGGATATGGTTCAGTGCTTACAAAATGTGTGACACTCTGGGTTCAATTCCTAATACCACAAAAACATAACAAGGGCAGCTACACTACTTGTAAGAGAACAGGGTAGACAGAGGGCAAGTCACAAGCTATACAGACATCCTTTGCGGGTAGACAGATCTGAAGCCTTCTGAAGGGGAGGTATGGATTGAAGCATTATAAAAGTTACCCAGATAGTGCAAACTAGGAAGTACTCAAGCAAAGACAAAGTCCAAATGGAAAAATACTGTGGTATCTTTGTGGAATTGGTAGTAGGAACTGAAATGAGTTTGGAAATTCTCCCACTATTTCCACTGAGTTTTAGAATCTCAGCTAGTCTCAGATTTTCTGTTTTATTTTATTCTATTTTTTTTAAATAATGTAATTCATATGTCCTTACTTTTTTAAAAAAATCTTTTATGTATGTGTGTGTGTATGTATTTAAACTCTAGATTTTATTCCCCTCATATGTGTATGTATGAAATACGCGCGCGCGCGCACGCACACACACACACACACACACACACACACACACACACACACGCACATATATTGTATGGGGGAAGGAGTAGAAAAGAAAGTAGCCCCTATACTGGGCCCTAATCAGTGGCAGCTTCTTGCTCCATAGGGTTAAGGAAGACTTTGAGGAAATAAAAGTTGTTTGGAGAAATCCAGGTGTACTTACTTTGTATGCTGTGACTGGAAGAAGAGAGGAAGGGAAGTGAGAAGGACCCTCACACCCTCCATCTTGCCTCAGACTATGTCCTGGAACTCTGGGGTAGAAAAAGCACCACTTTCATTCCTGCTTCCTGGAATCATTTACTGTCATGTAGTGATACAGGACCACAAGCAAGACAAGCGACACGCCCAGCATGTTGGCAAAGATGGCAAGCTGCACATCTGTGATCATCCTGAACAGCTCCACCCAACTCCAACACTACTGCCGCACAAACTCCAGGTAGGCGACCTGAGCCGGAACTTCTTAGTGCTAGCTGGGGAACAATGTGGCCGTACTGATTTATTTTAAACTCAGATTTTATTCCCCTCCCAGTCCATCCTCTGACTGTTTCACATCCCATACCTCCTCCCTGCCTCCCTGTCTCCATGAGGATGTCTCCACCCCCTACCTCTCACCCCCACCACAGACCTGTAAACTTCCTGGGACCTCCAGTCTCTTGAAGGTTAGGTGCATCTTCTCTGACTACCCCAGACCTGACAGTCCTCTGCTGTATATGTATTGGGGGCCTCATATCAGCTGATGTATGCCGCCTAGTTGGTGGTCCAGTGTCTGAGAGACCTCAGGGGGTCCAGGTTAATTGAGACTGCTGGTCCTCTACAGGGTCACCCTCCTCCTCAGTTTCTTCCAGCTTTCCCCTAATTCAACCACAGGGGTCAGCAGCTTCTGTGTCCATTGGTTGGGTGCAAATATCTGCATCTGACTCTTTCAGCTGCTTGTTGGGTCTTTCAGAGGGAAGTCATGATAGGTTCCTTTTTGTGAGTGCTCCCTAGCCACAGTAATAGTGTCAGGTCTTGGGGCCTCCCTTTGAGCTGGATCCCACTTTGGGTCTGTTGCAGGACCTTCTTTTCCTCAGGCTCCTCTCCGTTTCTATAACTGCAGCTCTTTCAGACAGTTATGGGTTCTGACAGTAGGATGGCAACTCCATCCCTCACTTGATGCCCTGCCTTTCTGCTGGAGGTAGAATCTACAAGTTCCCTCTCCCCCATGTAGGGCATTTCATCTAAGGTCCCTCCCTTTGAGTCCTGAGAGTCTCTCACCTCCCAAGTCTCTGGTAGATTCTGGAGGGTCTCCCTAACCTCCTACCTCCCAAGGTTGCCTGTTTCCATTCTTTCTGCTGGCCCTCACCCAATACCAGATCATGTTTTCCTCTCTCCCCCATCCCTTTTCCTTCCCAGGTCCCTCCCTCTCTCCCCTCTTGTGGCTGCTTTCTTCCCCCTCCTAAGAGGGACTGAGGCATCCTCACTTGGGCACTTCAGCTTGTTGACATTTTTTAATTCTGTAGACTGTATCTTGGGTATTCTGTACTGTTTTGTTTGTTTGATTATTTGTTTTTGATTAATATCCACTTATTAGTGAGTACATACAATGAATGTCCTTTTGGACATTCCGAGTTACCTCACTCAGAATATTTTCTAGTTCCATCCATTTGCCTGCAAACTCAAGATGTTCTCATTCTTAATAGCTGAGTAGTATTCCATTGTGTATATGAACCACATTTTCTGTATCCGTTCTTCTGTAATGGAACATCTGGGTGGTTTTCAGCTTCTGACTGTCACAAACAAGGCTGCTATGAACATAGTGGAACATGTGCTCCTATGCCATGGTGGGGCATCTTTTGGGTATATTCCCAAGAATGGTATTGCTGGCTCTTTGGTTAGATCTATTTCCCATTTTCTGAGGAACCTCCAGATTGATTTCCAGAGTGGTTGTACCAGTTTTCAATCCCACCAGCAATGGAGGACAGTTACTCTTTCTCCACTTCCTCGCCAACATGTGTAGTCACCTGAGGTTTTGATTTTAGCCATTCTGATTGGTGTAAGGTGGAATCTTAGGGTGATTTTGATTTGTATTTCTCTGATCATTAAGGATTTTGAACATTTCTTTAGATGTTTCTCAGCCATTCAAGATTCCTCGGTTTATGAATTCTTGGTTTAGTTCTATATCCCATTTTTTTGATTGGGTTGTTTGGGGTTTTTTTTGTTTTTTTGTTTGTTTGTTTGTTCTGTTTGTTTGTTTGCTTGGTTTTTTTTGGGTTTTTTTTTTTTTTTTTTTTTGGTGGTCAGCTTGAGTTCTTTATATATTTTGGATATTGGTCCTCTATTGGATGTGGGGTTAATGAAGATTTTTTTTCCAATCTGTAGGTTGCCAATTTGTCTTATTGGCTATGTCTTTTGCCTAACAGAAGCTTTCCAGTTTCATGAGGTCACTTTTTTTTTTTTTTTTTTTTGTTTGTTTGTTTTTTGAGACAGGGCTTCTCTGTGTAGCCCTGGCTGTCCTGGAACTCACTCTGTAGACCAGGCTGGCCTCGGACTCAGAAATCCACCTGCCTCTGCCTCCCAAGTGCTGGGATTAAAGGCGTGTGCCACCACTACCTGGCTCATTTATCAGTTCTTGATCATAAATCATGCTCCACTGGAGTTCTGTTTAGAAAATGTCCCCCTGTGCCAATGAGTTCAAGGCTCTTTCCCACTCTCTCTTCTATTAGATTCAGTGTATCTGGTTTTATGTTGAGGTCCTTGGTCCACTTGAACATGAGCTTTGTGCAAAGTGAAACTACGGGTCTACTTTCATTTTTCTACATACAGACAGTTAGACAAGCACCATTTGTTGAAGATGCTTTCTTTTTTCCATTGTGTATGCTTGGCTTCTTTGTCAAAGATAAAGTAAAATGGTTTTATTTCTGGGTCTTCAATTATATTCCATTGATCAACATTATCTATCTCTGTACCAATACCATGCAGTTTTTATCACTATTGCCCCATAGTAAAAAATGTATTTATTTCATGTGAGTACACACCAGAGGATGGCATCGGATCCCCATTACAGATGGTTGTCTTGCTGGGAATTGAACTCAGGACCTCTGGAAGAGCAGTCATTGCTCTTAACTGCTGAGCCATCTCTCCAGCCCTCATTGGCCTTGATAATGAAAACCCCTATGGTTACTGTAGCCTACACAAGAATGTATACTTGTCAGTATGTATTTAGCACTCAAACATGGTATACTTTTCTGAAACTTCCTTTATTAGAAAAGAGGAGGATCCCCCAGACATAGGAGATATAATACTATTATTTTTCTCAAAGGTAGTATGGAGCCTGGTGGTGGTGGCGCATGCCTGTAATCCCAGCACTCTGGGAGGCAGAGGTAGGTGGATTTCTGAGTTCGAGGCCAGCCTGGTCTACAGAGTGAGTTCCAGGACAGCCAGAGCTATACAGCCTGTTTCGGGGGGCAGGGGGGGGGGGAATCCAAATCAAAGGTAGTATGGAATGACTGGACAGTAGTGGTATACACCTTAATTTCAGCACTCAGAAGGCAGAAGATGGATCTCTTATGGACTCTTTGAGTCCAGCCTGGTCTACAAAGTGAGTTCCAGGTCAGCCAGAGTTATACACAGAAACCCTGTACAAAAAAAAGTAGTAGAATATCTGTGTCTTATTTACTAAAAAATATAATCCACAAAACAAAAGCCTGTCATTTTCAGAATGAGGAAGGGATATAAATGGTGTCCTCACATTTTCAGTCTGAATACTCCTCAGAACGTTCTCTAGATCAGCCCTTGCTTTCCAATAGGGCAGGAAGAACTGTTGCATCTCTAGGGAGCTATCCCCAGATATCACCCATCTCATGCCTGGAATCTTTGCAAAAATGCACAAACCACCTGATGTGTGTCCTTGGGGAATATGTCCATGTGAGAAGATTGGCTGATCTGTCCTCAACATGACTCCTATAAGTAAGAAGCATCAGGAAAGAGTCACAGGATAGTAGAGAGGTCAAGATTGCCAGAATATCTACTTGGGCAAGTCCTGCCTTAGCCATCCAGAAATATAGGGCCTGAGGTAAGTTAGCCAACTTCTACGGCCTCTGTTTCTCATTTGGTAAATCATACCTAGAAGGGACAAATGAAATATCTGCAAAGTATCTAATTTGCAGTTGTCACTACTACTGCATGTCTCTTTATACATGTATGACATGAAGAGTTCATGATTCATCCTGAGTAGAGGAATTCAAAAGACAATAAAGTCCAGGCACCTCCTTATGTCTCTAAAATAACGCAAAAGGAAAAGTTTTTTATGCTTAACCACAATGTCCTAGGACAATAGTAAACAGAGATACAAGACCATGTCTGTCTGTCTTCCATACTAGAGAAGAAACCAAGCAGAACCAATAACTTTTTTGAACAAGAAGTTCAAGAAGGGGTTGGGGACTTATTCCGTGGTAGAATAATTGCCTAGCAAGTGAAAGGCCCTTGGTTTGGTCCTCAGCTATAGGTGGAGAGGAGACAAACCAAAAGAAGAAAAAAGAAAGGAGTAAGGAGAAAGGGAAACAAGACGAAATTAGGAGGAAGAGGAGAAGGATGCTACTCCAGACATGTGCAAACACACACACACACACACACACACACACACACACACAAATATTTTTATTATTTCTTTTATTTTTGAGATTATAATTACATTATTTTTTACATTATTTCTCTCTTTCCTTTCTTCCCCCATCCTAAACAAACCTTCTCATCTTTGATGTTTTTCAAAAAAATATTTATGCTTATATATATTTATATATTAAACACATAAGTACAATCTGCTCAGTCTATGTACCATTACTTATATGTATATTTTCACAGCTGACCACTTCGTATTGGTAATCTCTTCCACATGAAAGACTGTTTTTCCCATTCTAAGCATTCCTTAATTGGCTATAGTTCTTGGTATAGGGTTGAAGCCTGTGGCTTTCCTCTGTCCACATTAGCATGTCTATTGTTGTTGCCTTTGTTCATAAATATTTTTAAAGGAAGTTCAATTCACTAGAATACCAGGAATATGAATATTGAGTGAGAACAAGCAAAAGATGATAAAAATTAAAAATCTTGCTGGGAATAGTGGCACACACTTTTGATCTAAGCACTCAGTAGGCAGAACCAGATGAATCTCTATGATCATCTAGACCAAGGCTAGCAGTGAGTTCCATGCCCGCCGGAATTACACTTTAAGACTTTGTCTCAAAAAAAATTGTTGTACACAGAAAAATCTGTTCTAATATCATGCCTGGTTAGAAAAGCAGCAGCAGAAACCATTCATTCATCTGTGGACATAGGATTGTTGACTGAGTTTCTCACTGAAGGGAATAGCATCCAAGCCATTTATTTCCTTAGCATGCACAGTGCCTATACCTCAAGAGACAACCTGAGTAGATGGGGAACCTTGACTTTTTTTTTTTACTTTTATTCTTCTCTCATACATTCAGACAGCAGTTTCCCCTCGCTCCACTCCTCTCAATCCCTTCCAAAATTTACCTTTTCCCCATATCAACTCTTCCTCTGACCCCCACCCTACCCAAAAAAGAGAAAAAAGAACAAGTCTCTTGGGGATATGTATTAAACATGGCCTAACAAGATTAAAAACTGGGCACAAGCTCTTACATCATGGCTGGACATGGGAACCCAGTCTCAATTGCAAGCAAGAGTCAGAGACTGTCCCCATTCCCATATTGGGAGACTCACAAGAACACTAAGCTGCACAACTATAAGGTTTATGTAGAGAACTAGCTCAGACCATACAGGGTCTTGTTACTTTGGTTCCTGTGAGTCCTGTGAGTTCTGCTTAGTTGATTATGTAGCCCATGTTGTTCTCGTGGTGTCCTCAAACCATCTGGCTCCTACAATCCTTTCTCCCCCTATTCTGCAGTGTTGACTGTGGGTCTCTGCATCTGCTCCCATAAGTTACTGTATGATGCCTCTCTGATGACAATTGGGCTACCACCAATCTGTAAGTATAGGAGCATATCATTTTCACTGCCCCCTCCCACCAGTCATGTTGGTTCTATCCTGGATCTCTTAAACTTGTTTCCACAGCTACTGAAAATAGTCCATCCTTCTGAACTGACTACCCTTTTCTCATTTCTGCCCCCAACTTATGGCCTGTCTCTAGCACTAGGGTATAACTTCTTGAGATTAACAGTACTTTCCAACACATGCAGTTTAGTGTATCTTCCCTCTGCCAACCCAGTTCTAATGAAGGTGATTTAAAGCATAAATCACCTTCTGGGTAAACCTACCCAAGGACTCCAGGCTGCTGCTTTCTAATTGACTCTGAAACTGTGTCTTCAAAAGACCATTCCATCTTTCTGTCAGGCCAGCTGCTTCAGGATGGTGGGGAACATGGTAAGACCAATGGATTCCACGATTGTGGGCTCACTGTCTCACTTCTCTGGCAAGTGAAGTGAGTTCCTTGATCAGAAGCAATACTGTATACATAGTGGTGGATAAGGCAGTCTGTAAAACCACAGACTGTAGTTTTCACAGAACCAATACATGGTGGAAAAGCAAATCCATAACCAGAATAAATATCTATCCAAGTAAGGACAAATTGTCATTTTCACAGGGGAAGTGTCCAATGTAGTCAACCTGTAACCAGATCCCTCACCAATAAATCACCCTGGGGGATTGTGTCACATCTCTGGTAGATTTGTCACTGAGCAGCAGCTGTACCCAGGTCAGATTTGGTGAATGGAAGCCCATTTTGTTAAGTCCATGCATAGTCTCCATCTCTGCCACTGTGGCCACTTTGTTTTTGAGCAATGACAGGTATGGCTGGGGAAAAGAGTCTGGCTGTCCACAGAATATGCCATCTTATCTATTTGATTACTGAACCCTTCCTCAGCTTAAGCAACCTTTAGATGAGCATTTACATGGGACAAGCATATCTTTACATCCTTTGCCCATTTGGAGGAAGCGACATACTTCTTTCCCAAATGTCTTTCACAGCAATTTTCAAGTCATGTCAAAAATTTCCAAGTCCCTGACCATCTAGTCAATCCACTGGCTACAGCCCATCAGTTAGTGAACATCACTTATATGGCCATTTCTCCTTTCAAACAAAATGTATGAGCATATATATTACCCAAAGTTCTGCCCACTGGGAAGATTTCCCTTTGCCAATACCTTTCAGGGTTGTCCCACAAAGGGGTTTAATCCTGTAGCTGTCTAGGTAGTGCCTGCATAATATGGAGAACCATCAGTAAACCAGGTCTTAGTCTTCCCTCTCAGTCAACTTGCCATAGGGCACACCACATGAGGCTAAAGGTGCATGTTTGGGAGCAGACAACATTATAATGGGACTACAAACCACAAGCATTTGGGCAACTTCATCATGTAATGTGCTTGTGCCTTCAGGACCTGCCTGGGTCCAACATATACTACTTCCAATTGATAATCAATTCTAACCTAGTGGTGGTATCACATGCCTTTACTCCCAGTACTCAGGAGGCAAAGGCAGGAAGATCTCTGAATCTAAGTCAGCATGGTCTACAGAATGAGTTCTAATATAGCCAGGGCTACACAGAGAAACCCTGGGAGTTGGAGTAGTGGTGAGGATAATAGAACACTATTGTGTACATCCAACTTTATAGACTAGGGATCAGATAAACTCAACTCACATTGGAAGACTCTTCCACATACTTTCCTTCCCTCCAAGCTCCTGCTAAACTGCAGCCAGAGCCAGTTTTTTTATTGTTTTCTGTTTTTATTTTTTTATTTTTGTTCTGTATTGTTGTGTTTTATTGTTATTTGCTCTTTTGGAGACAGGGTCTTTTTAAAGATTTATTCATTTTTATGTGTATTTTGCCAGGTCCCCTGGAATTGGAATTACAAACAGTTGTGAGCTACCATGTAGGTGCTGGGAATTAAACCCTAGTCCTCTGAAAGAACAGTCAGTGCTCTTAACCAGTGAGCCACCTCTCCAGCCCCCAGAAACAGGGACTTGATATGTAGTCAAAGTCTGCCTCAAACCATGAACCTTCTGCCACTGCTGCCTGTATGCAGGAGGCACAGGCATGTCACACCACATCTGACCAGAGAAATCTTTGAAAACCACAATGAAAATGTCATTTCAGTATTCTCTGAGCTCAAGACAAAGCTTTTCCACATTTCTCTGGCCTTAGTTTCCTTTCTGTGAGATAAGTGACTGTCCACACAACTACACAAAATACCACCTCCTTATTACCAGATTACCTTGGAAACAACTTCCTTCCTATTTTCATAAGGAAGCTGAACTTAGTCAAAATGTTCTACTTAAGAACTTCCCTATCCATATCCAGAGGAAAATACTTTGAAATGCTTAGGTCTAGAAAATATTTTTAGACTCTTCTCAAGCTAGACACAAACATCTAAAAAGCAGAGGAAAGACGGCCCAGAGTTAGGATAGGAATGCTATGATACTCAGCTTGGCACCATGACCCTGTTCAGTACAGCCTTTACGTACATGTGATGATTAATCTTCACTTAACACTTTTTACAAAACATTAGTGAAGGGGATCATTATAATTGGAAAACTATGCAGATAAGAGCTCAACTTGTATAAAATGAACAAAACAAAACACAACAAACTTCCTGTCATCCTTTGTCTTGGGATTACCAACAGATAATATATATACAAGCCATATGTAGAAAAAGATACATGCTTTTACCATTCTAGAACTTCAGAAGTAGGGGTAGGAGGTTCAGAAATTTAAGGTCAACTTTAGCTTACTGAATTAATCTGAAGCCTGCCTAGGTTATATCACACCTGTCTCAACAAACTCAAACACCCATAATACATGCGAGGCTGAGCACCAAACACTTACCTAGCACATTCTTCGAAAACATTTTGAGAGGGAGAATTCTGCTTCAGATTCCATTTACACTCTTGGATAATACCTGAAGGTATCTGTGGTAAGGGGACTTCTGATTTCTGAATAATGCACAAACCAAATATATATCAATTAGTATTTTCAAAGTTTACCAATCATACAAAGAACCTAATGCCTACTATATATTTTTAAAGTATATGAAATAATAAGTCAAAGTATCACCTAGTACCAAACTCAAAACATGTATAGAACAGAAAACAGTATCTCCTTGATCTCTTTGAGATCCTGTTTTAGCCAAAAATAAGAATAGCAAGGCTGGGGATATGGCTGATAAGTAGAGTATTTGTCTAGAATATAAACAGGCTTAGTTCTCAGCACTGAACAAGCCTAGCATGAAAAACATCCCATGTCTATGAATGGATGGCTAGATAGATATAAAAAAGGAAAAATACTATTATTGTTGTTATTATTCTGTTGTTATTATATGGGTGTTTTGCTTGCATGTATGGGTACCACGTGTGTGTAATGCAAACAGAAGAAGGCATCAGACCCCCTCAATGGAGTTATAGACAGTTGAGCCATCATGTGGGTGCTAAGAGTTGAACCCAGGTCCTCTAGAAGAGAACTAGTGCTCTTAAGCACTGAGCCACTAATCAAGCCAAAGAAAAGGCTTATAAAAAGATATTCCTAGGCCAAGGACATAGTTCAATGGTGTAATATTTGCCTTGAGTTCAATCCCTAGCATTGCAAAATTAATTAATTTTTTAAAATTACAAAATTGACTCATTCTAATTCTACAACATGGATAATCATTTAAAAAAAAATATACTGAATAAAATAAACCAGTCCCAAAAGAATTAGCTTCACCTATGGATATATATGTGGGCAGTAAATCTGAAAATGTTAGAAAGTAGAAGAGTAATTGGTATGTATGGGAGAGAAAGGAGATTAGACTGCTGTCAATGCATTCTTGTTGCAAGATAAAAACATTCTAGAGATTGTTTACATAACAGTATAAACATATTTAACTACTAAACTATACAATTAGAAACAGATACCACACTCTGGTCACAGCACATGGAGAACTCAAGTTGGTGCTGACCAGGAAGCTTTCACCTGACTGATTCACTTTCACAGTACCCGAAGGTGCTATGTAAGTTTCTAGGGAAGAATAGTCATCAACAGCATCGTGAGGTATGTTCATTGGTGGCACAAATGTTTGGAGATAACAAACCACTTCTGATTGGATTTAAGGCCAACTCCATGGGAGGAAACTCATACCTACTACTGTAAATCTCACCCAAAATACATGATCAGGGAGTTCATAGGCCCCAGGGGTAAATATACTATTATTTTGTTAAATGGACATAGTATCAGACTGCACCTCAAATTTGTATCTCTATACCGATAGCCCAGTAAAGCTCTTAGTCAACCCCAGAGAATTTTCTTTGTGCAGCAGTTGGTGGTTAATGCAGAAAAATCACAATTGTTCAAAATATAAAGAATAAATGTCTATAGAATCCTCAGCGACAATGAGACATCATGTTCCTTACCCCTAAGATTCAGCTATTCTCTTTGGAAGAGGGGAACAGAAAGATTATAAGAGCTACAGGTTAAAAAGGACTGGATCAAAATGCTTTCTTCTAGACAATGACAACTACTTTCGTGAACTCATAGAAGCTGTGGTTATCTGCACAAACCTTCACAGGATCAAGTCAGTAAACAATCCAGCATGGAGGGGAAGAGGCTCACAAGTTCCCACCCCTAAATAAGGAGCTATTGACAGTTGATAGCTTCTGAGGGAAAAAGACCCAGTTTTCATTAATGGTGTGGCCTCTGATAAGTCAATCACGCTTGATATGGTACATGTAGTGGATTATTTTTTTTAGAAGAAGACATGAAGTTAGGAAGAGGTAGAATGTAAGAGCTGGACATGGGAGGAATTAGAGGGAAGAACAGGAAGTAAATCAAAATACACTGTATGCATGAATGAAATTCTCAAATAATTAATGAAAATTTTCTGGGCATGGTGCCACACATCTTTATTCGCAAAAAGCGGAGGTTGGAGGATCTCTGTTAGTTCAAGGGCAGCCTAGATTACAGAGTGAGTTCTAGGGCTGTCAGGGATATTTATGTACAGACCCCTGTCTCACAAAGCAAAACAAAGAAATGATTAATGTAAATTTCATCTTATATATTTGAAATAACAGCTAAAACCTTTAAAACACACAGCTATCTGTTCAGAAACACAGTACTTTATCCTCATACAAACAGGAGAGAGAGAGAGAGAGAGAGAGAGAGAGAGAGAGAGAGTATGTGTGTATTTGTATGTGTATAGCTTTGGTGAGCAGGTACTGACTAAACATTCTATTTGTTAATTTTCCCACTGCAAGCACCATTACCACTAACACCTCTAGCTATCTTGTTCCCATAGAATGGGTTCTTAAAGACAAATTTACTATGTGGGGCAGTGATGGTATATCCTAGCACTTGAGAAGCAGAGACAGATGGATCTCTATGTTTGAGGCCAGCCTGGACCACAAACCGAATTCCAGGACAGCAAGGACTACTCAGAGAAAGCCTGTCTCAAAAAAAAAAAAAACAACAACAACAACAACAAAATAGAATATTAGATCAATGGGCACGTGCATTTAAAAAGTTAAACAATTTTTTTTAATTTACTGTGTTTGGATGTTTGGCCAGCACATATCTGTGCACCAGAGATAAGGAGAGGAAGAGGAGGAAGAGGAGGGGGAGGAGGAGGAAGAGGGGGAGGAGGAAGAGGAAGAGGAGGAAGAAGAGGAGGAAGAGGAGGAGGAGGAGGAGGAGGAGGAGGAGGAGGAGGAGGAGGAGAGAGAAGAAGAAGAAGAAGAAGAAGAAGAAGAAGAAGAAGAAGAAGAAGAAGAAGAAGAAGAAGAAGAAGAAGAAGAAGAACAAGAACAAGAACAAGAACAAGAAGAACAAGAAGAAAAACCATACCTCTTTGAAGAATCTACTGAAGACAGATAGTCCAAATTCTCTTTGTTCCTCTTCAATGGTAACTTCGTACTCTGCCTGATAGGAGAGAATAAGAAAAAGGCAAACGTTTGTGATGCTACTCACAGCAGTATTTCATAATGCTTTAAATTATCTGACATATGAACTCATATGGCACCCTCAGAACCAGAAAGCAGTTCTATGGATTAAATTTAAATAGTTCTCTGAAAAAGTAAGAACAATACTGGGATTAAAATGCCAATGAGGGCAGGTGAGTTAAACTCCAATGTCAATTTGACTAGATTTAGACCCACCACTGAAATATATCTTCAGATGTTCTATGAAAATGTTTTTAGAAAGGAAAAACCAAGCAGGAAAGACCTACCCTAAATGTGGATGGTATCATCCCACAAACTGGAATCCCAGGCTGCATAACAAAGAGAAAGCAGGGCTAAAGAGATGGTTCAGCAGCTAAGCACATTTACTGCTCTTTCTGAGGACCCAGGTTCAGTTCCCAGAACCCACATAGTAGCTAACAATAACTTATAACTCCAGTTCCAAAGGAACCATCTTCTGGCCACCAAGGGCATCAGACATACATATGGCGTACATCCACGCAAGCATGCAGGTACTCATATTTAAAATAAATGTTTTTAAAGTTTTTAAAGGTGAAAGCAAGGTGAAGAGCAGTACTCATCTCTTGCTGCTTTTCGTTTTTTGTTTTTGTTTTTTTGTTTGTTTGTTTGTTTTGTTTTTTTGGATTTGGTTTTTTCGAGACAGGGTTTCTCTGTGTAGTCCTGGCTGTCCTGGAACTCATTCTGTAGATCAGGCTGGCTGTGAACTCAGAAATCCACCTGCCTCTGCCTCCCAGAGTGCTGGGATTACAGGCGTGCGCCACCACTGCCTGGCTTTCTTGCTGCTTTTCATATACAAAAATTACTCACCAAGAACCAGGAAGGTTGTGCATGCCTGTAACCCCAGCAATCAGGAGCTGGTGGCAGGACTGCTACAAGTTCAAGGCCAGACCAGGCTACATTGTGAGAGCCCTGACCTATAAAGTCAGGTCCAGGCTAGTATGAACTACAATGTGAGACCCTATCTCAAAAATAGAAGGAAGGAGAGAAGGAGGGAAATATAACATCAAGCCAACTACCGACTCTGTCAGGCTCAGTTTTTAATATTCAAAAGTGTAAAGTTGCATGGCACAGTCCTGAGATGGATCACTCACCACTGCATCCAAGAATTCAATGCACCTCTTTAGATCTGGTTTTGTATCACAGAACTGTCTAAAAAGAAGTCTTCCAATTGGCTGTTTGTCGCAAAGACTGTTAAAATCCTTTTCTGAGTAAAAGGGAGAAACACGCATAGCAGTTACTACCCACTAAGTGCTGTTCTAAATCTATAGTGTTCTCACTCAATAAAATGAAAGTGAGACATTGTATTATTTCTAAACAATTGTTCTGTTTACTAATTTATATTGAGTTATCACACATTTAAAAGACACAAGCAGGGGCTGTGAGTTGGCAAAGGGCTTACTACACAAGCATGAGGATCTAGTTTTATATACCCAGCACCCATATAAAAACCTTGGCATGATGGGACTGACTGTTCCTGTAGTCCCAGGGCTGAAGAGGTTAAAAACAGACAGATTCCAGGGGTTCACTAGCCAGATAGTCTAGCTGAATTGTCAAGCTCTAAACTCAGTGAGAGACTCTGTCTAAAAAATCTAAAGTGGAGATTGATCAAGGAAGATACTGAATATTGCTGTTTAACTCCCACATGCACATATACAAACATGTACAGACACATACACACACAAATATACATACATACATGCATACATACATACATACACACATGCATACATACATGCACACATGCATACACACATACATACATACACACATGCATACATACATACAGGAATGCATACATACATATATACACACATGCATACATACATACACACATGCATACCTACAGGAATGCATACATACATATATACACACATGCATACATACATACACACATGCATACATACAGGAATGCATACATACATGCATACATACATTCACACATGCATGTATACATACATACATATATACATACATACATACATACATACATACATACATACATACATACATAAAACAAAATAGGCAGAACTGATTGTGGTGGCACATACTTATAATCTCACCATCCTGGAGGCTGAGGCAGGAGGACTATACATTCAAGGCCCGCTTGGGTTACATGATAAGATCCTCTCCCAAAATAAAAAACCAACCAAACAACCAATCAACTAACTAACAGGCAGAGCCAAAGACACCGAGAACTTGTAAATAGAGTATTCTTCTCCAAAATGATATAATTATGATTATTGGTATTTGTTCTTTTTATATTTTATGATTTTTAACTTCCCCTTTTATAGTTATTTGCTTGTTTTTTCTTTTCCATAGAAAATGTCTTATCCCTACCTCTCCTTACCTTAGTGATACTATTCTGAGAATAAGGCTCTAATATTCCAGCATTGTGTCAAGAAAAATATAAAAAACAAAAGCATTATGTCTAGAACAAGTCAACCTTCAGCAAGAAAGCCATGTTCAGCAGCAGAGAAAGGCAAATAAGAATAAAGTCTAATAAAATGTAACAATGAAATTCATTACTATGTTTTAATTTTGTTTGTTTGTTCTGAGACAAGGTCTCACTATGTAGTCCTGGCTGACCTGCAACTTCCTAGTAGCCTAGGCTGGTTTCAAACTGACTTTGCCTCTACCTCCTGAATGTTAGAAATAAAGACAGGGTCTTCTGTATTGGCCATTACTTTGTACACTAATTAAAAACAAAAGAATGGGGGGAGGAACGGAATGCAGGGAAGGGAAGAGGGATGGGCAGGGACAGGAGGAAAGCCAGCTGCTCTCCTAGCAGTAGCTATGCTGGTTGTTTTTTGTCAACTGGATACAAATCTTCCTAGACATATCTAGAAACAGGAAACTTTTTCGTTCAGGTTTATTTTATGTTTATGAATGTTTGGAATTTTGAAGAGAGCATGGAATCCCCTGAAACTGGACTTACAGATGAACGTTTGTGAGCCGGGCTGGAGAGGTGGCTTAGAGATTAAGAGCTCTCGCTAGCTGCCTGCTCTTCCAGAGGTCCTGACTTCAATTCCCAGCAACCACATGGTGACTCACAACCATCTGTAATGGGATCTGATGCCCTCTTCTGGTGTCTGAAGACAGCTTCAGTGTACTTATATAAATGCAATACAAAAAAGTTTATGAGCTACTGTGTGGGTGCTGGGAATTTAATCAGGCTCTTAATTACTGAACCATCATCTCTCCAGTCCCAAAAAGATAGAATCTTAATTGAAAAATGTCTCATAAAATTGGTCCATGGATAAATCTGTAGGCCATATTCTTTTCTGTTTGTTTGTTTGTTGTTTTTCAAGACAGGGTTTCTCTGTATAGCACTGGCCGTCCTGGAACTCATTCTGTAAACAAGGCTGGCCTCGAATTCAGAAATCCACCTGCCTTTAAAGCAAATACAGAACTGAAGCAGTAGTAACATCTAAGTAATGATGCAATGTCAGACACCCTCCAGACATAAGGAAACACTACTTACTCACCGATGGAGGATCTTAATTCAGTGCACATGCTGACTGAGGGCAACTTCAGGAGCGCTTTCCATTTTTTACTACGACCAGTCTTTTTGCTAAATCCTGAAAATTTTGAAAAAAATAAGGATTTAGATTTCAAATTGTGTTTTGGTTTTGCTTTTAAGACAAGATCTCACTATGTAATCCAGATAGACCTTGAATTCTGGATCCTTCTGCATTAACTTCATGTTAGGGTCAGTGACACAGCTATGTCATTACACCTAGCCAAAAAAAGGCAGGTGGGGAAATTCTTTCTTTACTAAAATATTATTGATATGATATTTACATTTCATAATAAATATTATCCTACTGTTAATACTACTTTGAGTACATAAAATACATATGTTTATAATAATTTGTCTCAAATAGATATCAGCTTAGTGAAATATAAAATTCCAGTCTCCATTTACAAATTTGTAAACTAGATCCAACATGACACACTATACACTGCTACTTATAAACATTGGTTCAGCATTATTAAAATTATTAAAATATATTTATATACCTACCGTATGTCAAACACCTTCAAAGCACTGGGAATGCAATGGCCAACTAAAAAGCAAAACAAAACAAAAAGGGTTGGGTAGGAGAGAGCTCAGCAGTTAAAAATGCATACTTCCATGAAACTGGGTGCTAAGAACCAAATCTAGGTTCTCTTGCAAGAGAAACAAAGGTTCTTAACTGCTGAACCATCTTTCCAGCGCACACACCCCCATATGCTAAGGTAGAGAATATTATAAGCCTCACAATATAAGTAATTAGATACTAGTATGGTTAACAGCATGAAACAAAATTGAAGGGAAAAGGTGGAAGATGCTATTGTAACTAGGTAGCATTTAAGGAGACCTCCCTATAAGGAGGATCACATGCAGAACATGGGGTAAGAACCTCTAGAAGACTGAGGAAGCGGCTATGCTGGTTAGTTTTTTGACACAAACTAAAGTTATGTGAGAGGAAGGAACTTCAATTTTAAAAAATGCCTCCATAAGGTCAACCTGTAGGCAAGCCTGTAGGGCATTTTCTTAATTAGTAATTGATGGAGGAGGGTCCAGCCCATTGTGGGTGGG
Organism: Apodemus sylvaticus; assembly: GCF_947179515.1. Taxonomy (NCBI): domain Eukaryota; kingdom Metazoa; phylum Chordata; class Mammalia; order Rodentia; family Muridae; genus Apodemus; species Apodemus sylvaticus. The sequence continues at coordinate 76,371,920 of NC_067482.1, forward strand.
GCCACCCCTGGTCATGGTATTTCATCATAGCAATACTAAATGTAACTTGAAAAGAAGTTGATACTAGGATAGTGAGGTACTGCTGTGACAGACCTGACCATGCTGTTTTGGTGAGAATTGTGGAAGGAACTTGGGACTTTGGGCTAGAAAAGCCATTGAGTGTTAAGAGCTCCATGAGCTGTTGTTCTATAGGAGCTTGGAAGATAAGAATGTTGACTAAGATCATTAAGACTTAGATCATAAGGACTAAGATCAAGAATTGACAAATGGGATCTCATAAAATTACAAAGTTTCTGTAAGGCAAAGGACACTGTCAATAGGACAAAACAGCAACCAACAAATTGGGAAAAGATCTTTACCAATCCTACATCCGACAGAGGGCTAATATCCAATATATACAAAGAACTCAAGAAGTTAGACTCCAGAAAGCCAAATAACTCTATTAAAAATGGGGTACAGAGCTAAACAAAGAATTTTCACCTCAGGAATATCGAATGGCTGAGAAGCACCTAAAGAAATGTTAAACATCCTTAGTCGGCAGGGAAATGCAAATCAAAACAACCCTGAGATTTCACCTCATACCAGTCAGAATGGCTAAGATCCAAAACTCAGGAGACAGCAGGTGCTGTCAAGGATGTGGAGAAAGGAACACTCCTCCACTGCAGGTGGGATTGCAAGCTGGTAAAACCACTCTGGAAAACAGTCTGGTGGTTCCTGAAAACTGGGTATGATACTACCAGAGGAACCTGTTATACCACTCCTGGGCATATACCCAGAGGATTCCCCAGCATGTAATAAGGACACATGCTCCACCATGTTCATAGCAGCCCTATTTATAATAGCCAGAAGCTGGAAAGAACCCAGATGTCCCTCAGTGGAGGAATAGATTCAGAAAATGTGGTATATTTACAGTATAGAATACTACTCAGCTATTAAAAACAATGAATTCATGAAATTCTTAGGCAAGTGGGTGGAGCTGGAAAATATCATCCTAAGTGAGGTAACTCAATCACAAAAGAACACACATGGTATGCACTCACTGATAAGTGGATATTAGCCCAGAAACTTAGAATACCTAAGACACAATTCACATTATCAAATGATGCCCAAGAAGGAGGAAGGAGAGGTCCCTGGTCATGGAAAGGCTCCATGCAGCAGTACAGGAGAATACCAGGACAGGGAATTGGGCGGGGATTGATTGGGGAACAGGGGGAGGGAAGAGGGCTTACTGGACTTTTGGGGAGGGGGGAACCAGGAAAGGGGAAATCATTTGAAATGTAAATAAAGAATATATCTAAAAAAAAAAAGAGAGGAGTAAAGGCTTGAAGGCACAGCTTATGAAGTTTTGGAGGAAAATTTCTAAAGTGAAGACTCTAGCAGACCATTTGTCTGAAGCATCTGCGGTGGCTGGTCAGCTGAAGCTGAAGAATTACTGTAATTAACAAGAGACCCGAATCACTAAAGTAAAACCTTTGCTTTGCTAGGACAGTGGATGTTGGTCAGCTGGGGCTAAAGAGTCAGCTATAATTAAGAGAACAGCATCTCTGAAGTAAAGTCTTATGAGAAATGTTTCTTCAGGGTCAGCACAGACAAGCTGAGTTCCAGAAGTAGCAGCCGACCTTGGTAGTGTAAGGCTCACCCAGGTGGTTCTGGTTTTGAAGGTGTGGAATGGTCAGAGAGTACATGAGGCTTAGTGTGGTAGGGCTGGAGTCCTTGAAGGCGGCCCTGGGGAGGCTGTGGTGAAAGTGCAGCTCAGCTGCAGCAAGAGCCCCAAGCAGTTTTGGAGATGCCATGGGATGGCCAGCAAGAACACCAGCAGCAGTAGAGTAGAGCCAGCCAGAGCCTCAAAGACAGGGGCAGAGGGCAAGGCCAGAGACTTACCCAAGCCCTTTGGAGGAGCCCAGGATGAGTGGATCCCACACGTTAGACATTGAATTGCTTACACAGTTAAAATTTGGTTTTTGCTTTGATTTATTCTGACATGCCCTGGTTCTTCCCTTTTGAAGAAAGTAGTTAACTTATCTTTTGGGGAGCCAACAACTGAGAGACATTACATTTTAAAAGTCTTTAGAACTTTAAGAGACTAAGTATTTTTTAAATGTTTGAACTTTTTAAGGTTGTAGGACATTTTAAGTTTGTAAAGTGTTTCATGTTGTGATATCTTTATTAATGTGTGGTCTTGGGGATGAACAAAAAAAAAGAAGAAGAAAAATGGCTGCTTATGAGCGATATGTGCTGGGCAGTGGTCTGGAAAGCCTTTAATCCCAGTACTCAGGAGGCAGAGGCAGGTGAAGATCTGAGTTTGAGGCCAGCCTGGTCTACAAAGCAAACTCCAGAATATCCAGGACTACATAAAGAAACCCTGCCTCAACCCCCCTCTTACCTCCCCCCATAAAAGAAAAGCAGATTGAGCAAGCCACAAGGAACCAGTAACAGCAGTCCTCCACGGCTCTTCGTCAGATCCTATGTCCAGATTCCTGCCCTGTCTGACTTCCTGCACTAACTTCTCTCAGTGATGGACTGCCGGGAAGTGTACGCTGAAATCCTTTCCTCCCCAAGTTGCTTTGTTCAGGATGGTTCATCACAGCAATAGTAACTCTAAGTAGGACAAAGGCCCTCATGATGAAACCAGGATGGGAAAAAGAGCTAACCTGCAATGTTTTCAAAGGATCTGTTAAAACTTTTCTTAAATCAGAGAAATTAAATCTTTAATCTCAAACATTGCAAGACAAAACTCAACTGTTGTCCAATAGTGTAAAATAGCTTTAAGTGTCAATTAAGACTCAGAAAAGTGGGAGGAAGATGTCTACATTTCCTTGAGCTCTAGTGCGCTCTGTCTGCAATACAGTGATTTGAAACACTATGAGATATATTAAAGGTAGCTCTGCTCCAGAAGACGGGGCAGGTATAGGCCCAAGGGCTTTTTCAGTCATCTTGTGCTCCTCACATTTATATTATAAATCCTGAGACTAGAAGCTCTGAATTCAGCAGCCCACTGCCCACAGCACCTTATGTTAACATGTTAAAAACACTCATTACTTTCGCTCACAAATTCAGCCTTAAAAAATAAATTTAACATTTAATAAGCACTTGCCAATGCCAGAAACTATGCATGGTACTGCTTCAGCAGCAGCCACAACCCTAATGTCAAAAAGCCCCTTGCTGGGTGGTGGTGGCACACACCTGTAATCCCAGCACTCTGAGAGGCAGAGGCAGGTGAATTTCTGAGTTTGAGGCCAGCCTGGTCTACAGAGTGAGTTCCAGGACAGCCAGGGCTACACAGAGAAACCCTGTCTCAAAAAAAAAAAAAAAAAAAAGCCCCACCACACAGACTAGACCCACTGTCCAGCATAGATAGCATTGGTCTGACCTTCACAGTATGCCCAAGGCGGACAAAGTTGCCGCTGGGTGTAAGTCCACTGCCTGTTTTGGTGTTCACGGACAAGTAACCTCTGAGATCTCAGGCCTCTGGCTTCCAGAAAGATGGCTACTGTGGAATTTAAATAGGCTTACTCATCTAACTAGATGCCAGGCCTATGGATAGGGCTCAGTATTCCTTGCCTCCTTTTTTAAGGCATGTTTTTACCACATCTCTGGAAAATTCTCCATCTATTTCCTAAAGAAGTGAGGGAACAAGTTTAGGTGGCAGGCTTTGCTTGTCTCTCTCCCATCTCCATTTCTCTATGATGCTGGGGATTTAATCAGAGCCTTGCACAGGTTAGTCAAATGTTCTCCCTCTGATACACCCAGCTTCTAGTTTGTTGTTTTTAATTTCTATTCCTGTTAGCCAAGCTAGGTTCAGTCAGCGAAGAGTTAAGAACCAAGCCCTGGAATTTGTGTTCTTTGACTTCCAGTGTGTGAGTGTGTGGTGTGTGTGTGTGTGTGTGTGTATGTGTGTGCGTGTGACCCATCTGTCTTGCTTTCCACAGCTGGTATTATAAGCATCATGCCCCGGCTTTTTACATGAATGCTGGTGATTGAACCCATGTTCTTGTGGGTTTTAAAAATATCTAAATATTTAATTTAGTATTTAATATCTACAGCATTATAATAAAACCTGATGTAATATTCCATATTCTCAGACACTGTAACCAGATGTGAAGGTAGAAAGGGAAGAAAAACGTAAAATTGATCAAATTTTATTTCCATTAAGAATCCCCTTCAGGGTCCAACTGGAATTGGGAGTGAGAGACAAGATGAACAGTCAAACGTCCTACTGAAAGAGAAACAAGTGCATTCTTCTGAGTCTTTCCTTAAGAGAAAATCAAGACCTGGTTCTCTTCCCACTCATTCTTATTTTTTTCTATTCAAAATAGTATTATTTTGAATAATAGTATTAATTCAAAAATATTGGCAGAGTGATGCCTTTCTTCGTTTGTGTCTTTGATTATAACTCGAGTGTCCACGACTCCATAGTTCGCAGTCTAGGCAGCCTAGACGGCATCGTCCTTAGGAGCCTCCTGCTTCGAGCCTCCTCTTACTGCCCTTTGCTCACTGGGGTTTCAAGGACCTTGGTTTGGTATCTAATTCCGGACACTACTCACTACAATTTAAGAAATTCCTTACCATGTTTCTTGTTAGGGTTTCCAGTATTGAAAATGGTTATGTTTTCCAATTAAGAGTCTTTTTCCTGATTTACTTGGGATACAAGTGATTTACTCGGGACATAAATGGACTTGTAATGGAGCTAACAACAAAGTTTAAAAGGAACAAACAAAAATAAAGGTTAAAAACATTTCTCTGTTACTCATTAGTTTTTCTTAAAGAATAAACTTCACATTCTGTGAGGTGAACACATTGAAGCTGCTTAATAGCATCTACTTCCCAGGCACCTTAGCCTGGGTAATCAGGAAACCCTAACAAGTGTGCAATGCATACCTTTCCATACTTCCAGATTAGCGGCGCTGAGAATGGGATGGAACTCGGTCACCCCTCAGTGCATGTTAGGCTAGCGCTACTGTTTCAAAACACAAGCAAAGTTAGCCCAGGATCACTTGCTGCCACCCGCTAAGCGGCAGCTCCAACTCAGAATTGGTTCCAGTAGAATGAAAACTCCCTTATTAGACAACGTAAAGGTCCCACGGAGATCAGGATTCTCTCAAAGGTTGGCGCTCCTAGGAGGCGCTACCTTCACGGACACGGGGAGCCGGGGCGCACCCACCTTGACGAGCCTTCAGCAACAAAGTGTTGGCCATGAAGTTCTCGAGTTCCATAATCCCCTGCCTGCGCCGTCGGTGCCGCGATTTCGGGCGTCGAACTTTTCGGAAACCAGGCGATGGAGACAGGGAAGGCTGCAGGGGAGGAGATGAGAAAGCCACAGCAGCAGCCTCCGGGCATCCCTTGTCCTTTGCGGGACGCGGCTTTCGGATGCTGCCTCTCCGCTTCAGCGACCGCTTCTGTCGCTTCTTGCTCCGCCTCCTCGGGCGTCGCCACCACTGCCACCAAGGGTGCCGCCGTCGTCGCTGTCGCCGTCGCCGTCGCCGCGAAAGTAGGTCAGGGGAAGGTTCGCTACGGGCTCCAGCTCTGTTGCTGTCCCGGCGAGGGGTTTCCGCTATCGGCGCCGGCGCGCGGCTGCTCGAGCTCCTCCTGGTATCATCTTCCAGGCCCAGGGCGCGTAACTCTCTCCTCAGCGCCGGGTTCTGGGCGGCACTCAACCTTGGCCGCGCCCTACCCCACTGAAGAGCTTGCTAACTCGAGAGCCGTCTCCGGCGGCGACGGCTACAGCAGCCGCCGCCGCCGCAGCCGCCAGTTAACTCGCAAGGCAGCTGGGCCCCGGCTAACGGTTTTCCTCCAGAGGGAGCCCGAGAGCTCCCCTCGGGGCTGCGTCTGAGGAGACTGTGCAGCTCTCGGGACACTACAGATCCCATAAGGCCCAGCGCCAGGAAGTATGGAAGTGTGGCCTCCTGGGAGTTGTAGTCTTTAACCCAGTAAACTAAAGCGCCTGTTTAGTGTCATCCAGGATTTGTGTACTTCTCGCGAAGTACAGGAAGCTGACGCACTCATCGCGAGACGATGCTGGGCGTGGTTTCCATCTGCATTCGACGCACGAGTTTCTGGAGCTGCTTGGCAGCAGACACTGTCGTCTAAAGTGTAGCCGAGTGAATGTCATGGGGAAAGCGAAGCGGGCTGGGGCGCGGAGGCAGGTCCACAAAGCGCCCGCAGGGGCGTTCGGAGGCCCGGCGAAGACTAACCCAAACCCATTTGAAGTTAAAGTCAACCGGCAGAAGTTCCAGATCCTTGGCAGGAAGACACGCCACGATGTGGGCCTGCCCGGAGTGTCCCGCGCCCGGGCCATCAGGAAGGTAAGCGGGTAGGCACTACCAGGATCCGCGTACTGTGCCCAATGGCCAGGCAAAGCAATCTGGGGAGAAAAAGATTTATTTGGCTTACACTTCTCTATTCCCGTCATTGAGGAAATTAAAAGCAGGAGCTCAAACGAGGCAGGAACCTAGAGGCAGGAGCTGTTGCAGAAGTCATGGAGGAATGCTGCTTACTGGCTCTCTTCCCATGGCTTGCTCAGCTTGCTTTCTTAAAGAACCTAGGACCGCCATCCACAAAGTCTGTCTGGGCCCCCCGCGGTCAGTCACTAATTAGGAATCTGCTCTTTAGGCTTGCTTGCGGCCCGATGGAAGTATTTTTTTCCTATTGAAATTCTCTTCTTTCTGATGACTATATTTTATGTCAAGTTTGCCTTAAACTAGCCAGCAAAAATGTCAGGACTGAGGCATAACACTGCCTCCCTTTTTCTTGATATTGAATACTCTTCCTCTGGAAACTCTTTCTCCTTTGGATCTTCCAAGTATACATTCTTCTTGACTCCTCTTGGAGCCTTTAGGACCTAAGACTTATGCAGACTTACTCACTTCTGAGTTCTGAGCTGCCCTGTACCCACTGCTCTCTGTATGCTTTTACCATGACAGTATTTGACCCATGGATAAGGTTCACAGAGCATGCTCTTTGGATGTTTGGAAAATGTCCTTCCTCTGAATTTCAAGAGCTTGTCCCTTGGGAAGTCACTGGGATAGTACGTTTGGGGATAACCTCCTAGCTTCTACCCTTGTTCTTATGGCCCCATCTCATGAGTATACTGGACCTTCCTTTCAAATTAAGTTCAACAAATGGCATTTTGTATGTAACTGCGGATCTTCATTTGGAATTTTGTTTTGTTTTTCGAGATGGTTTCTCTGTGTAGCCCTGGCTGTCCTGGAACTCACTCTGTAGACCAGGCTGGCCTTGAACTCAGAAATCCCCCTGCCTCTGCCTCCCAAGTGCTGGGATTACAGGCGTGCGCCACCACCGTCCGGCTACTGGTGATATTTGTAAAGGAAGTTGTTTCAAGAAATACTAAAAAAGAACACTAGCACATTCCCGGGCTAGTGCTGACAAGGCAATGGTTATCTGCAGAGCTCATGCTGGGCCACAGGGCTCTTGCTAGCCCGCCAATGGACCTGCGAACTCTCCGGGAGTTAGGCCCATGCTCTGGTGATCTGCCAGCCTGCCCACTTTCCAGCCCCTGCTCAGCCAACTCTCTGGTAGGGGTCCCTCGAGCTTCCACACAACGCCTACACATCCCCACCATCTGCCAGCTCACCTCATTTACCTGGTAGAAGCATGACTCTTAATGTTTAGTTAACCTACTAGATTTATGTATATTTAAAATCAATTGATAATGATTAAAAGATTTATTCCAATATTTCTAACCAGCCGGGTGGTGGTGGCACACGCCTGTAATCCCAGCACTCTGGGAGGCAGAGGTAGGCGGATTTCTGAGTTCCAGGACAGCCTGGTCTACAGAGTGAGTTCCAGGACAGCCAGGGCTATACAGAGAAACCCTGTCTCGAAAAAAACCAAATCCAAAAAAAACCCCCAAAAAACCAATATTTCTAACCTTATAAAAACTTAGGTAATAAGACTTAGCCTTTGCCATTCACAGCTACTAATCCGTACTATATTACAAAGGATCCAGTTTACATGAGATCTTTAAATTGAAGGAAATTTCTTTTAAATTGGGTAAAATATCCAACCTACAAGGAGCTAACACTGTCGTGTATGTGGTCCAATGTATGCATTATAAAAAATACAAATGACTAATAATTCACCAGTATACACTATAGGCCAAGGATGGCAGAGGGGATATTAGAAAATAGAATAATGTGGCATCTAATAGAGCCACATCTGCTATTTCTAGTTAAGCCTTGAGTTTCATGCGGTATACCTTGCCACTTGTACTGGTTATGAGCATTAAATAAGTGGCAAACTGTGTTCTCAACTTCACAGCCCCTTCTGTGGCCTCTTGAGTGAAGATTATTGCACTTTTGTGTAAGAATCATTGATGTGTGATGTGTTTTCCAGCGAACCCAGACTTTACTAAAGGAATACAAAGAAAGGAACAAGTCCAACGTGTTCACAGACAGACGCTTTGGGGAGTATAATAGCAACATCAGTCCAGAGGAAAAGATGATGAAGAGGTTTGCTCTGGAGCAACAGGTATGGAAAAACCAGCAGGGAAGTCTTTGCTATAAACTTTACACAAGGCGAGCCAAGGAAAAGGGTGTTCCTCCTTGTTCATGTTCACCTCCAAGCTGGTTGCCTGCCATGGACGGGGGTCATGTCTCAAGTGGTGTGCCTCATCTGGGTAGACAAAGAGAAGGTATTTTCAAGACATACTAGGAATAGTGGATAAATGCCTTAACGAGAACAGATAGCATGCAGCGCTGGTACTGGGCTGCTTGCCCTTCAGCTTTATCGGGAGGAGAACAAGGGAGTGGGGAACCATTGCTAGGGGGAGGACTGAGTAGGAGCTTAGTTTAGCATAGTTGACTTATGTAAGAATTTTCTCTACAAGTTCTGCGTATTTTTCAACCATCTTTCAAATGATCCAGAATAATTTCCAGACTGATTATATTGTACTGTTATATTTCACATACAGTGGAAAATAACTAATTTTCTAGGAAATAAACATAATAATTTTAAGTAACTGACTGTAGCCCTTTTGTCAAGCGATATCATGAGAAAAAGAACATCTACAACCTCAATGAAGATGAAGAGTTGACTCATTATGGACAGTCCTTGGCTGACATTGAAAAGCACAATGACATTGTGGATAGTGACAGTGATACCGAAGACCGGGGGGCATTGTCCGGTAAGTTGGGGTGCTGCCACAGTAGCATAGCCTCGAGCAGGAGATGGTGTGTTTCTTGTTAGACTTTCTCCTGAAAATGGTATTTTAACCTTTTGATGAACTGCATAGGTCAGGGTTTTTGCTTCATTCTTTTTCTGTGTGTCTGTCTTGGAGCTATAGGTTGGTATGTGTGACCAGTGCCTTTAGGGACTGAGACAGCTCTGTTAATACCATTCTCTAAATTAACTATCACAGGAGCCAACTTTACCTCTAAACACAGAGAAAGATAGAACTGCACAGGAACCCACCTCACTGACTTAGCAAGAGCTCTTCATAGCCTAGCTTCCTAAACGTTCATAAATTCTGACCTAATAGATGTAGCCATGGCATTCGAGTTGGACTGTTACGTCAGCTTTGTACAAAAACTGATATTTAGCCCTTGCCTGTGGGTAACATGAAGCAGATTGAATGTTGACCTTACTTAACATTAATATATGACTACATCAAATAGACCAAATTTACAAGGAGATTCAGGAATCATCCATTCATTCATTAATAGTTTATGAGACAGGCAACGTTCTTAGTTCTGGGAAAATGTGAGAGAACAAAATACCAAGAGCGTAAATTGACTGGTGATATCAGATGGCAGACTCAGATGGTAAACAGCCATACCATTAAATTGTTTTATCTGTGATTGGTGAAAGGGCTATGCATTGGGAACTGTGTCCCAGGAGAAGGTTGGGAACGCCATTAGGTAGGCATTGCCAGGCTCACTGAAAAGGCATTTGTACAAAGACTTACCACCTTAGGAGCCAGGAGGCTCGCCATGGGAGGAACAGTGCATGTGGGGGGTCTGGAGTGGGAGCTGCTGGAAGGCTGGGGGCTTGGCAGTGGGAAGCCGTAGCGGACGGTCAACAGCAACACATGGGCAAGGGCAACCACTGAGCTGTTTATGTCGAGACATTCCATTGTCTGATGGGATATCCTGACAGGATTTACTAGTAATGTGGATATGAGTCAGGGAGAACAGGGAATGGAATGACTGTATAGGTGTTGGCCTAATCCACTGAGAAGATTGGATTGCAATCACTGAAGTGAGGAGAACTTTCATATAGATTTAGAGGAGTCTGTGGAGAGACGTCCATGGTCAGCTGGAGAGATAGGAACCAGAGGCCGCCAAATGAGCAAGAACACGCAGCAAAGGTGGCCTGGGTTGGGAGGTGCTCGGTGAGTGAGTGCAGCATGAGCGTCCCGAAGGCCAGCGGCGGGGCCAGTGGGACGGCTCTGTGGGATTGATGGCCGTGCTCCTCAAGCCTGGTAATGTGAGATCAGACAACTGCACAGAGTTCTCCTCTGACCTCCACCTGTGTGCTGTAACATGTAATCCCGCTCCCCACCCCAGTCATACACTAATAATTACAATTTTTTAAAAACATCAACACAGAAGAGTCTCAGGATGGCACTGTGGGGACAAGAGCAGGAGGGTCCCTGGATCTGGTAGGCGGTTGGCTTGAGTTCAGGTTCAGTGAGAGGGCCTGTGCAAAGGCAATAGGAGCACAGTGGAACAGGACGCCCGGTGGCTGCGGGTCTCCATTCAGACGCGTAACCAAAACAGAAAGAGCGAGAGAATCTGTTGAGGATGCCCTGGGCGTGTTGACTGGAAGCCAGGTAGAGACCTTTCTGCAGAGTGGGGGATGAAGAAAACGAGGCGCTGGTTTGTAAGTTGTGAAACGCTACAGGGGAGCCAGGGCGGTGCTGGACAGGGCAGAGCCAGCAGAGACTGAAGATGAAGGAGACACTGGAAGCTTTTCTGTGAGACCAAAAGAAGAAAGGGTGGGGTGAAACTGAGCTTTGTCTTAGCAGGGAGGCAACAGAGACATGATGTAATAAAGTCAGAGAAGCTGATGGGCAGGTGAGGGGGGGATGCTTATGCCATCGCCTGAGAACCTGAGTTTGATCCCCAAAACCTACATAAAGGCAGAGTAAGAGAACTGGCACTCCACAGTTGTCCCCTGACAGCTACTTGAAGAAACGTCGACAGAGTTCTACGGACCCATGGCTGCAGAGCTGGAGCCTGGGCTTCACGAAACCTTCTGTTCTGTTTCCAGCTGAACTGACTGCCTCCCACTTTGGTGGTGGGGTCCACAAGAATACCTCTCAGAAGGACAGTGAGGATGGAGACAAGCCAAAGACGCGGAAAGAGCTGATTGAAGAGCTCATTGCAAGATCAAAGCAAGAGAAGGTGGGCCGCTTCCCATTCTTAATGCGGACAGCACCAAAACGGGGCAGACTCCCTTCCCTGACATTCCTGTCTGCACTTGATATAGAACTATTCATTTTGAAAAGGATAGTCTAGTTCTCCATTAAGCTTACACCTCTAATGTTTTGTTGGCTTTAATATTTAAACAATATGGCTAATTAAACTTGAAGTGTACTGCTCAGAGTTTAGATATGTAGTAGCAGGAAGTTATTTCTGTTTGACTTATTCTTGCTTCTGGTCCTTTATTTCATGTCGACGAGTTTGTATGAGGTGGGTCATTGTGTGTGTTCTTAGCCTTGATTCCAGGCCACCGTGAAAGTTTAATAATGGTGTGTGGTTTGTATTTGCTGGATTTTTTCCCCAGAGGGAAAGACAGGCTCAGAGAGAAGATGCCCTTGAGCTCACGGAGAAGCTAGACAAAGACTGGAAAGAAATCCAGATTCTCCTGTCACGCAAACCTAAGAAGTCAGAAAACAAAGAGAAAAAGGAAAAACCCCAGGTGGGTAACCCTCCCTTCACAAGAAGCTGCAGTGAGCTCTCTTGACTTTGACATTTTAACATATTTGGTTCTCAACTGTTCGAGCAGGTTTTAGTATGTGTGCAGACTTGGGTCCACTGAGCCATTTTGCTGGCCTTACAAATGCTCCTCTTGTTTTGTTTTGATTGGATTTTAGACAGAGTCTCCCCATGTAGCCTTGGCTGGCCTAGAACTCTGTAGACCAGACCTGCCTCAATTTCACAGAAGTCTGCCTATTTCTTCCTCCTGCTGGGATAAAGGACTGTGGTGCTGTGCCCAACTTTCAGTTAGTTTATCTCATGTTTGTTACAGGGTAGAAGTGACCAAAAGTTACCTTTTTCTCTACCTTAAGTGTACTACAGTGTTTCTTAGGTGAGAAGTTCTTTAGGGTAGAAACATGGGAAAGCTGAACTTCTATACTCGTGTGTAGTGTGTTACAGTCCTTATATTCATGTGTAGTGTGTTTAATGCTTGGTTTCCTTTCCTCTTGACAGTGATGCTTTTTAAATTTCTCCTAAACTGTTGAATATGGTGCATTTGTGTAGTAGCAAGAATCTACTAAGGAAATAGGATTTTACTAGATTGTGTTGCAGCATGGCCTCGTATGTGTCTCTCTAAGCCGGCCATATCATTGCTGGGACTCATGTAGTTTCCTATGTTGCAGGCTTAATACTCAGATGAGTGGTGTGCCTCTTTTCTTTTGAGATAGGTTTCATCAAGAGTGACCTTGGCCTCCTGCCACCACCTCCCAGATGCTGGGATCCCAGGTGTGCTGTTATGCCCAGCAGTTGATAAGTTTTAAGAATTTTTGCCTCCCAAGTGCTAGGATTAAAGATGTACGCCACCACAATTTGAGGCCAGTCTGCTCTACAGATTGAGTTCCAGGACAACACAGAGAAACCCTGGCTCAAATATAATACATAATAACATAAATATATGTTGTATGTAGTATATAAATTATATAATGTGAGCATATAAAATAATAATTTTTATGAACAGAAATGCCCATTTGCCCACAGGTCTTACCTACTTTTCAGTTTTTAAACCAATTAAACCAGCTTGCTTTGATTTATTTCTTAGGGTGGGGGGATAATATGCGCACGCATGTGGCTACTTGTGAGGCCAGGGGTGGGCAGCACCTCTGGACCTGGAGCTGTGGAACATAGGATGAAGGCAGGGACTCTGGTGCTCTGCTGGGGCAGCAAGTTCTCGTAATTGTTGAGCCATCTCACTAGCCCCAGGAACAGTTGTCTGTGTAGAAACAAAAAAACTTGGGTGTGGGTTGTCCCCTTCCTTATGTACAATGTCTGGTCACTAATGGAATGTTCTTTACCTTTTGTAAACAATTCTGAAAAACCTTTTTTTCCCCTTAGCCCGATGCGTATGACCTGATGGTTCGTGAGCTTGGCTTTGAAATGAAGGCACAGCCCTCTAACAGGATGAAAACAGAAGAGGAACTAGCAAAGGAGGAGCAAGAGAGGCTCAGGAAGCTGGAGGTGCGGGGACTGGGAACTGAGTGGCCAACACAGCTGGACACGCGAGAGGCTGAGCTCGCCCACGGAGGGCTGAGTGCGCAGACTGTCTTTTATAAGCTTTTCTGCTCTATCTTAGAAGATGGGCCGGATTGTGCTGTGTTTAAATTTTATGTTGGTACAGACATAAATGTCTTTTTCATTTGTAAGAATGATCATATGAAGTAAAATACAAACAGTATATGAGGCCTTACTTTGTAACAGTCTCCCACAAACAACTGCTGGCACCAGAGTGGGTATGTCACCTTGTAAACCGTTGCCTGTGCATTCAGGGTCTTAGTTTATTGTGTTTAAGCAGATACTGTGTGGCTGGCTGCTTTAGTATGCTGCCATGGGAGTCTTTGGTGCCTCTGCGTTGGTAGAGATTTGATGAACACAGCTTGTGACTTCTCTTTCCTTGATGCCTTAGGCGGAAAGACTTCAAAGAATGCTTGGAAAAGATGAACGTGAAAATAAAAAGAAACCAAAACATACATCAGCAGATGATTTAAATGATGGCTTCATACTGGATAAAGATGACAGGCGTTTGCTTTCTTACAAGGTAAGGCGTCCCCTGCCCCCTTTAAAAACCACATTTTCTAGTATTCATTCACTATAGCTGGAATACTGAAACCTATAAGCAATTTCTGTCACATCTCATATATTTAGAGCATGGCAGCTGTCAGGTTTTAAAGAGAAGATGGCAGTGATGCTGTCCTTCTTCTAGAGAAGGAACTGGAGCATAACCACACAGACGAGGCGTCTCTCGCTGGTCCTCAGTTGTTGGCATCTACCATTCCCAGTGTAGTCTTTAAACTGGTGATCTATTTGGATTGGTATACAATTGACAGAGCTAATTCATGGTTAATAATTGTTACCAATAACAATTATTTGATTTGGGGGCGTGGAGGATAGGCTCCTGCTGTGTAGCCCAAGAGAGGCTGGAACTCACTGTGCTACCTTCTAAGTTCTAGGACTAGAGAGATTGCCACCATGAATATTTATGAATGAAGTGATTAGTTCCTGGTGCCATTTGTTTATTATGTGGTGCTGGGGACTGAAGCCGGGCCTCATTTGTTCGGGATGCATTCTGTGCTACTAAATTATATCCTTGGTACTAGTGTACTTTTTAGTCAAGAACTTTTATAAAATACCAGTGATTTTTAGACTGTATTAGCTAGAGCTCAGGGAAGGAAAATAGGCCTACTGTTTTGTGAAGGGTCTGATATAAAACTGGGTGTTAAAAATGCCAAAAAAAACCCTGGTGGTGGTGATAAAAACGCCTTTAATTGTAGCACCTTTTTTGGGGGGGGGGATTTGGTTTTTTCAAGACAGGATTTCTCTGTATAGCCCTGGCTGTCCTGGAACTCATTCTGTAGACCAGGCTGGCCTTGAACTCAGAAATCTGAGTTCCGACTGAACTCAGAACTGCCTCTGCCTCCCAGAGTGCTAGGATTACAGGCATGCGCTACCACCACCCAGCTTAATTGTAGCACTTGGAAGGCAGAGGTTGCTGGATCTCTGAGTCTGAGGCCTAGTTCCAGGGCAGCCAGAAATCCTGGCTATACACAGAAATCCTGTCTCAAAACAAAAATACCAAAAAAGCCACTACCCTGTACAGGTCCAGCCCCGAGGTCCTATTGTCTCCTCTGTTTCCTAGCCCCACCCCACCCCCAGGCCCTCACTGGATACCATCAGCATTTCACTTTTATAAGCTCTGGCAAAACCCAAACTTTTTCCAATATCCCAGCTCAAGGTTCTCTGAGCTGTAACTCCACTAGATATTTAAGGGGTTGGTGCCACCTTTTGCTGAGCCTTGGTAAAGGCCTTATTGATGCAAGAGAAGGTGACCGTGTGGGTAGGCCAGGAAGTCCAGGGGCGAGAGGAGACCCAAGCATGTATGTTCCTTAATAATCCCCATGAGAGGGACTGAACCCTGCTAACCCCTCCTGAGAGCAGGCTTTCCTGACTTCAAGACCTTCCTCTAGGCCTCTCTCAGTGCCCCGGCCCCTCTCACAGCTCCACAGAGGACCAAGCTTCAAATGCTCAGGGAACTAACCAAAGCACCACAGGAAAGCTTCAGTTCCTGTGGTGTTCCCATATCAGGGGAGTGGACAAGGCAGCCCAAGGAGATGAGAAAGAAAAATACCACATTGCCTTGGTATGCTGGTGCTGCTGCAGAATGTTCTAACCGTGGTCACCATGGTCTTCTAGGATGGGAAGATGAACATTGAAGATGTCCAGGAAGAGCAAAGCAAGGAAGCAGATGGCCAAGAGAGTGAGCAGGAAGAGGGGGAAGATGAAGAGAGCCACGAGGACCCAGAAGAGAGTGAGGATGCAGACAGCCACTCAGACCTGGAATCTAATGCAGAGAGTGAGGAGGAAAACGAGACACCGCAGACAGAGCCGCGCCAGACTCCTGCGGGGAGGTTGCCGGGG
Source organism: Apodemus sylvaticus (assembly GCF_947179515.1). Taxonomy (NCBI): domain Eukaryota; kingdom Metazoa; phylum Chordata; class Mammalia; order Rodentia; family Muridae; genus Apodemus; species Apodemus sylvaticus. The sequence goes on from NC_067482.1 coordinate 76,387,768, forward strand.
GATGACCGGAAAGCTCCAGAGGCTGCTGGAGCCGAGCTGCCCTATGTCTTTGCAGGTGACATAGTCTTTCCTGTTTTCAGGCTGGGATTCAGTCCCAGCCTTGGCGGGGTTTGTTGTTTTCTAAATAAGGGCCACAGTGTATACTTGTGAGTCTCCCTCCCTGGAGATGCAATTGTGAGTGCATGGTCACATTCCCACTTGTGAAATCTCTGCTGTGTGCCTGTTGTCATCCTTGGTATCTGTGGGTCTTCCTATTAGCATGACTTCCATTGATTCCATGGCCACAGAGTTCTGTGGCTACACAGATGAAGCAGGCACCTTTCTGCAGCAGGATGTAGATTGGATTCCTGGCCATCTGTACAAAGGCTTTACTCCCGGACACTCCAGCCACAACAAATACCTTTTATCAAATGTAGTGTTCTTTGATCTGAAACATAGAGAAAAGCTCTCCAGTGATAGCAGGCAGCCCTGACTTGTTCTGTGACTGAAGGTTAGGTCCAGAAAAGGTAAGTAATGAGCAAAGCTGACTTCCATGCAGAAGACTTGATCTGCGGGTCTCAGGAAATGGATTTGTTTCATGCATGTGCGTCAATCCTGGCTGACATCTGTACTGAAACCAGCATTGCCACAGAGATGCCTCATGGTTTGTGGATCTTCAGGCAAATTACTATTTGATGAAATTCATAGGTCATCTTTCCTTTGGTGCTGTCCTCAGGTATATGATTCTTAAGTATAGTCATTTAAGAAATGTCAGACTCCCTGGATAAGAGTAGATATGTATGAGGATAAACAAACACCTTATATATCATTTAAGTTAAATAATTTTTCATAAAGTGGAGGAGCCTACACTACAGTGCCTACACTGTAAGTGGCCATGTGGATTGTTGTCCTGTTGAAGGTTAACTGTGAATATGTTTTGTGTTTTTGATAGCTCCTGAATCCTTTGAGGAACTGAGGGTTTTATTATCAGGAAGATCAACGGAAGAACAGCTTTTGGTGGTGGAGAGAATTCAGAAGTGCAACCATCCAAGTCTTGCAGTAGGAAACAAAGCAAAACTGGAAGTACGCTGGGATGGAGGTGTTGGTATTGGAGTATCAGCATAGTCCCGGCTCTGTGGATGCTAGACTTGTCGGGAGGTGCACAGTGCCAAGTGTCTTGGGGTTGGCTCAGGGCCTGTCTTCCCATTCGTTACCGCTGTGGTGACACCGGAACGTGCTTAATGAGGAGCAGAGAGCCCCACGTGGCATCAAGCTTCTCTCTGCCTCAGAGAAGCCCTGTTCCCCTCGTGTCACATGTCAAGAAACTGAGACTCACAGCCCATCAGGTGGCTCCATTCCTTACAGGGATTATCCTATCCTTGTCTAGACCATGCAAGACTGCAGCTTTCTTCTTTGTTGTTGGTGGTGGTGGTGGTGATGTATCTTCCATTTTGTTTGTGATAAAGGATTTCACTGTATCTTTGGATGCCCTGGAACTCTATAGGCCAGACTGGCCTCAAACTCTCAGTGATCTCCCTGCCTCTGCTTTCTGAGTGCTGGGATTATAGGTGTGCACCACCACACCCAGCTTTGTTTTGTTTTTGAGATGGTCTCATACTTTGTGACCCAGAGGGCTTCAAACTTTTGTCTGTCTTGGCTTCTGAGTACTGAGGTAATTGGCATGAGCTACCTCCCATGCCTCAATCATTGCTTGGTTTTTATAAATTATACACAGCTGCCATTCCATAAAGACCATGTCTGTTTCTCCTGAAGTCCTTGGTCCCGCTGAGCTCTGACCAGCATGCAGGTGTTCTGGGAGTTGTAGGTTGTGGTTTCACATTTGGTATTGGCACTAAGTGATTTCCCAATCTGTGTCCCTGCAGAAATTGTTTGGCTTCCTTTTGCAATACATAGGAGATTTGGCCACAGACAGCACACCAGACCTCAAGACCATCGATAAGTTGGTTGTGTAAGTAAAAATGTTTGTAGAGGAATAGATGGCTGAATTGGATAGTTTTATAATATCTAATGTTATAATCCACATGTGGTATCATTGTGGCAGTCAGTGGCAGTATGGCCTTAGAGGGCAGGTGACTGCCCTCAGGGAAATGGAGACCACACAGCCATGGCCATAACTTGCTCACAACATTCCCCTCTGACATATGCTACCCGTGCAGGAATGAGATAATCTTAGATTACCAATAAGTTGACTCCAAAACAAAGCTAGTAAGCCTTTCAGTTTATAGCATTAGTACATTACTTTGTATTTGTTTCATTTAGGACACCCCTCTGGGTGGGTTTAGAGGCATTTGGGCCTTGTCTCCCTGGAACTACACAGGAGGTGCTTTGCTTGTCCACTTGTCTTGCCCAAGGGTGGCTATAGAAGCTTTGGCCTTTAGCACAGTTATAACCTGTGACCCCTGTGGTGGTTTCGTGCTCCCTGTATGGTAGCTGGAAGATCAAAAGAAACAGATCTCTGTCAGGAGCTTTGTAGTGGCATGTGGGATAAGGGAAAGTCTGCACCTGGAGGGGGCACTCCCCAGCCACTTTGTACTGCGTAACTAGCCTATGTGCCACCTGCATGTACACAAAGATGCACAAGCACAGTGTTGGTGAGGAGGAGTAAGCTCATGTGAAGTGCTACGGATGAAGTGCTGAAGAGGCACTTTTCTTACTGATGGCTACCCTTTCTGGTGGTCCAGGTGACATTTTGTTTTTTGGTTTTGTTTGTTTTTTGTTTCAAGACAGGGTTTCTCTGTGTAGCCCTGGCTGCCCTGGAACTCACTCTGTAGACCAGGCTTGTATGTGGTAAGCAGAGACAGGTTGACACTTAGAATATGTTCCCAACAGTATTTTTACCTCACATATCCTGCCACCACTCAAACACTATGACCAGAATTTTAGAAAGTGGCAAAAACAGTATAATTATAAAATGCTCCTTGAAATGTCACCTGGGCTAGGCGGTGGTGGAGCACGCCTTTAATCCCAGCACTTGGGAGGCCGAGGCAGGCAGATCTTTGAGTTCAAGGACAGCCTGATCTACAGACTGAGTTCCAGGGCAGCCAGGGCTACACAGAGAAACCTTGTCTTGAAACAAAAAACAAACAAACAAACAAAAACAAAAAACAAAATGTCACCTGGACCACCAAAAAGGGTAGCCATCAGTAAGAAAAGTGCCTCTTCAGACTGGCCTCATTTCAGCAACAGAGTGCTGCCTTCTGTGCAGGAAACAGGGTTCAGTACCCAGCAACCAGAAAGCAAAAACATATGTCCATTTGCAGGCTACCTGCTCTTCCTTGCTGAGTCAGCGACTGCGCGGGATCATAGTTCTGAGATTTGTTGTTTTGGTTATTTGCTTTTGTTACCTAAAGTAATCTCTTATGCTTTTGTTTAACAGGCACTTATACAATCTTTGCCAGATGTTCCCTGAATCTGCAAGTGACTCCATAAGATTTGTTCTCCGAGATGCCATGCACGAGATGGAGGAAATGATTGAGACCAAAGGCCGGGCAGTGTTTCCAGGCTTGGATGTGGTAAGCAGAGACAGGGCTCATCAGATCATTTCTTTGCATCCACTGGGAACCAAGTGCATTTTATCAGCTGTACAGAATGGTTGGCATTGTGTACTATGCTCGTGGCTTAGAGAAGTTCGCTGTCCCTTAGGTGTCCAGCCTGTGAGCCCATGTGTCCCACATTTCCCATGAATGTGGCTGGATACATTTGTAGATGACGTGTCATGTTGAAAGGTGACAGCGTGAACACCCCTCCTAGATCTTCCAGAATGATCTGAGAGAACTGCAACAGGATATGAGGGGAGCATAGAGTCTTTGTTCTTTTCTTTTGTTTAATTTGATGTTCTAGGGTTTTTTGGGGTTTTTTTTTTTGGTTTTTTTTACTTACACACTTTATATCTTGCTCACTGCCTCCCATAATCCCCCCCTCCCCTTCCCCGAGTGCAGGGGGGCTCCCCTGGGTATCTCCCCCACACCCTGGCACTTCATGTCTCTGGGATCCCAGATGCTTCCTCTCCCACTGAGGCCAGACGAGATGGTCCAGCTAGAACATCTCCCATGTACAGGTAGCAGCTTTTAGGATAGCCAGCACTCCATTTGTTTGGGCTCACACGAAGGCCAAGATGCACATCTGCTACGTATGTGTGGGAGGCCTGGGTCCAGCCCGTGAGGGTACGTTCTTAATGATTGATATATAGGAGAATTCTGGCTTGATAGGGCTGTATCAAATCTTAATGGTAGAGATGGAGTTTAAGACAAACAAAACCACTTTCTGCAGAATGATTCCAGCCCTGGGAATGAATTTCTCAACATTCTCTCAAATGTTGAGAAATATTTAAGTCTCCGAGATTTTAACAGTTGTGTCCTACTCTCATGCTTCATCTTTGACTGAATTAGCACCTTTGAAGAACACTGAGAAGTGCTCGCTACTTCATTTTCTTGTTTGTGTTGAAATGAGTCAGCAGTGACTCACAGGTGCTGATTTTTTTTTTTTTTTTTTTTTTTGGTTTTTTGGATTTGTTTTTTTGAGATAGGGAGTCTCTGTATAGCCCTGGCTGTCCTGGAACTCTGTAGACCAGGCTGGCCTCGAACTCAGAAATCTGCCTTCCTCTGCCTCCCAGAGTGCTGGGATTACAGGCGTGCGCCACCACCGCCGGCTCACTGAAGCTTTTGTTACTGTTTTTTATATGCATGCTGAAAGCTGGCTGGCCTGAGGCAGCTAATGAGTAAGGTGTGTCTTCTTGACCCTCCCAGCTCACACTTGTCTACTTGAGCCAGGGCTGTTGAGTGCTACTGTAGACATTAATTTGGGGTGGGAGGGTCTTAATTAAGTCCCAAGTCCTTTCCAGCCACATGGCCATGTGTGGGCTCCTCATCCTTTCTCAGCAGCTCCTTTGTTGGGGGTGGAGGCGCTAATTATACTTAGACCTGCTCAGATACCTCAGGTAAGCTGAGTGTCCATGGTGCACTAAACTGCACATGCCCCTGCGGCGCTGGGACACGGCTGCCAGTACAGTAGTAACTACATAGCTCATACTGTGGTTCTGTTGCTGCTACACTAAGGAGCTGTGCTGTCTAGAAGCTTGCCAGGCCATGGAGCTAGCAAGGCTCCCTTCTCCTCACCTTAAATTGGGGTGGGGAATCTCATCATTCTACAGCGATAAAGAGTCCCTGCCTGACCAGAAGGAAGTGAGTTCTATTAGTATCTGCCTGCTAGTTCCTAAGTATGCTTGATCAAATCTGTAAAGCTCTGGGTGCACTGGAGGGTTTCCTGGGGCCTTTGGCTATTCCTGCTTTCACATAAGCTTGGAGGACTACAGGTACTGGCTGCTGAGACATGGCTATACCCTACTTAGCAGACACAGGATATCACTTGGTGTCCAGTGAGGCAAGCACATCCCTAGCTTTGTTACCATGAAGCCCCAGTTCTTCAGGCTAGAGGTGAGGTTGAAGACCATTCCAAGCTCAGGGTAAAACAAATGCATACTTCTGGACATTCCAAATGAGCCAGCTATGTGTAGGAAGGCATGGGAGTGCTGCTGTGTCCTGGGAGGTGTTGAGGGAGGCCCTGACCTAGAGTGAGTCGTGGTGGCTTGTCAATGCCTGCCATATCTCACCAGAACTTTTAAGACCAGTTGTGCTATGGGATCTCTTAAACATCACGTTCCCTTTAATTTGTATTGTAATACTTCCTTTCTAGCTCATTTATTTGAAAATCACTGGGCTGTTATTTCCAACCTCTGATTTCTGGCATCCAGTTGTGACCCCTGCCCTGATCTGTATGAGCCAGATGCTTACTAAGGTGGGTTCCATCTTCAAAGGTGGGTGGAGTCATCACATCTCAGGACTATATTAAACAAGAGTGTACTTTCACATCCCAACAGCCTGGTGACACAAGGGTCACATGAATCCAGCGGTTCAAACTTGAACAGTATAGAAAGCCTGTCTCAAAATAACAAAATAAGTACATAGTTATTGACCATTAAGATTTGGCATAAAATTGGTCATCTTAAAGGGCTTATGAGAACCTGTGAGGATCAGAAGTTCCAAGGTCAGACTGCAGCCTTGGCCCAGTCCCAGAGCTCCCTGTATGAGCCGCTCCAGATAGAGTCGGAGTGGAGAGAGCTGGGGTGGGAGGTTTGACTCAGCAGTATGAAATTATACAGAGTGTGACTCGAAAGCATGCCCCATGCTTGCGTAGCCTTCCTAATCAGTAAGCCTCTTTTTTAGCGTGTAGGGCTTCCCGTGATACTCAGTGGGGTGCAAGTTGTCTGCCCAGTGTAGTGTTCTAGAACATGGTTCCAGAGCAGTAACTGTTTCTGTGGTTCCTTCCTAGTGTCCAGTCATGTCCCTACAAGATGTGATCAAGGGTCTCTTTGTGTGCTGCTTGTTCCTGGAGTATGTGTCTCTGTCTCGGAGGTTCATCCCTGAGCTTTTAAATTTTCTACTTGGGATTCTTTATATAGCAACTCCAAACACGAAGAGCCAAGGTGAGTTGATTATGGAGACTTGTAAATATGCATTAGTTTGCCAGGCAGTGATGGCACACGCCTTTCATCCCAGCACTTGGGAGGCAGAGGCAGGAGGATTTCTGAGTTCGAGGCTAGCCTTGTCTACAGAGTGAGTTTCAGGACAGCCAGGGCTACACAGAAAAAACGTGTCTCAAAAAAACCCAAAAAATAATAATTATTATATATATTATATATATATATATATAATATTATATACATATATTATTATATATATATATATACACACACACACATATATATATTAGTTTTTGTTTTTTACATATGCATTCTGAAAAGTTGAGAGAACATTGAAAAACCTCTGAAGTCTGTAATCCTGGAAAGAACAGTCTGTCTCGGAATCAGTGTGTGCATGCCTACACAGTGCATACTCACCTCACACATAGATCTTCATCTCTCCATGTAAAGTATTGCAGCACATGTTAGGTGTTGGGATTTTCAGTATTTGGGACTAAATACATTATGAAAATGAATCTTACCTTCCTCTTTCACACTTTAGGGAGGAAGGGTAATCAGGATTGAGGCCGATCCTTATTATCCTTTTTATTATTAAGATACAGCCTCAACCAGATGTGGAGGTGCATGCCTTTAGTCCCAATCCCAGAACTTGGGAGACAGAAGCAGGTGGATCACTGGGTCCAAGGCTAACCTTGTCTACAGAGCAAGTTCTCGGGCAGCCAGAGAAATCCTATGTAATAATAGCAACAATAATAATACAGTGCCTTTTTCCTAGTTTGGTCTCAAATCCCTAAACTCAAATGATTTCCTGCCTCTGCCTCCCGCGTAGCTGAAACTACAGGTGTGCACCACCACTCCTGCTCTTCACTGCATATGGGCAGCACTGCTCAGGGCAGTGTCTGTAAGCTGAGCCTCGAGGGAGGAGAGCTAGAGGGAGACAGAGTACGGGAGATTCCAAGTCTTAACTGGTTTCTTTCCCTGGTCACTGCTGTCTGTTCCTGTGGCTGCCATTTCCATTCATAAGACTGAAACAGCGCAGCTCGAGTTGCATGTAATGTCGCTAAGCGCCCTGCAGTCAGGCGCCCTCAACTGAAGCTAGGCAGTGGCTCAGTTCAGTCCTCCATGCCCCATCCCTTGGGCTTCTCGTCACATGATGTCCCTGCACAGAGCCCCCTTTGTGGTACTGCTCGAGGAACACTGGCTGACCCTGGGAATCAGGCCTGGCCTAAGAACAAGCCATCTAGCTTGACCTGTCACAGATGGTGCAGGTCCCTGGAGAGGATCCTGCAGCAGAAAGAGCATGGACTAGAGTGCAGTCAAGACGGGCCTGTGGCCTAGTAAGAGACTGAAACAAGCGGGCCATCCACTGCCCCCACGGCGTACCCAGCAACGTCCCCTTCACTACGCCTGAACTCTGCCCCAGCCCGCTCCTCTCCCCATCAGTAACCAACGCCTCCAGACCTTTGCTAATGTCCTTTCTGTTCTTACTCATCCTCGGCCTGCTCAGACCCCTGAGGACCTCTGCTACCCCTCTCCAGCGTTCTGGCAGCTCTTCATTCTGTTTTACTTCTGGAATCTGTTTTTGCTTTCTTTATATCTAGTTGATTTATCTGTAAGGGTGCTGGCATGACAGCCCTACAAGAGGATACGGCTGCCTTGCCCATGCCCTAAGTGCTTAAACCATGTGTGTAACACGAAGAAGGCCATGGGGACGTGTTGCTAGCAGGCTTCTAAGTTAAGTTAGGCGCCCTGCCTGCCTTCCCCATCCCCTCTGGAGCTTTCCTCACAGGAATCTACTTATTTATTTACTTGTTTGTTTGTTTTGGTTTTGGTTTTTCAAGACAGTTTCTCTCTGTGAACCCTAGCTGTCCTGAAACTCAGTCTAAGCCAGGTTAGCCTTGAACTCAGAGACCTACCTGCCTTCCCCTCCTGAATGCTGGCATTAAAGGTCTGAGCCACCACCACTCAGCACAGGTGTCCTTTCTGTGCTTACTTGGATAGTTGGAATGAGTTCACTGGTATCTAACAAGACCCGGCAGCATGGCGCACAGACAACTTTTAAAGGCTGAGCTACTGCAGAGCAGGCCCTCGGAGCCCATACTACCCGGGTCCTTTCTGACCTGTCATGCTTGGGATTCAGGTTCCAATCTGGTGCACCCTTTTAGAGCACTTGGGAAGAACTCGGAATTGCTCGTGGTCTCTGACAAAGCAGATGTGGCCTCCTGGCAGAGGGGGACCCTCCCCTTGCACTGGGCAAGTAGACGGAGCAGCCTGACAGCATCTGAAGCGAATCACACCAGGTATGTGTGACAGCCAGGGACATCTAGAATAAATATCCTAACATGTGCAGCATTGTTTTCAAAGTATACTTATTTGATTGGAAACTGAAACTGAGTCCCCATTTTAAAGTATTGTTGTTTTCTTGTGCCTCCTACTGCTCTGTATAGATAGTATTTCCTAGACTACTGTAATGAACCATTTAGCCTTTCTGCTGATGTGATTCCACTTAGATTTTTCTGAGCTGTGGGTGAGATGTCTTGTTGGCTTATGAGTAACTACTGAAATAGGGTGAGCTGAGTCCCTTCCATCGTCCTTTGCCCTTGCAGGCTGTCCTGTGTAGCCTCGTGTCTGAGCCTGCTGAAGCACTGCGTGCTCACGTACAGCGCACTGCCGTCCTTCCAAGCCATCGTCAGGCCCCATCAAGCCCTCCTGGCAGAGCATCTTGCAGACTGTAGCCTCCCCCAAGAACTTCAGGTGAGGCTTACCGGTAATCAGGCGCCTTGCCTGTCCCAGACTGTTCAGGACCCAGCACCAGCTTAGTGGTTGAAGTTACAGCTTAAAAGATATTACTGGGAACCATCTATAGTGTCATAAGCACAAAGGGAAAGTAAAATGACACTAAGAGCTTCCTAGCCCCACTCCTGTTCCAGGCCATCCAAAGCACCTTACCCTACAGTTTCTGAGGGCGACCTCTCCATCCTGTAAAGTCACAGGAAGCCCTGAGGGACCCCCCTCACTTGGTCCTTGGAGCCCCCATGAGTCTGAACAGGGCTTTGATGCTATTGCATGTGTAGTGGTCAGCAGCTCTTCCATGCCTGCACCTGCTCCCCATCCCGACTGCATGTCCTACCCTGTCCCTCCTCACTCCCTCGTGCCCCTGTTCCTCACTGGTCTCCTGTCCTCGGCCTTCAGCCGCTCCCACCCCCATCATCAGTTACACACACACCAGCCCAGCTTCCTTGGAGAAAAAGGCATGTTGTTTCCTCTGTACCCCATCTCCATTCACAATAAAGCCAGAGGCTCCAGCGACCGTACAGGCCAGGGTGACCTTCCCTTGGCCTCACCGCCTGCACTCTGCGCTGCTCGCCGGCTTTTCCTCAGTTTTGGTGAGCTTCTCACAGTTGCTCTTCCCCGGCCCTGCCGGGGTTCTGTGTGCTGTTTGCCCGTGGGACTGACCTTTCCTGTACACATTAGAACCCGCCTCTGTGCCACTTGAAGGCAGCCCCTGGCTTTCCAGACTGCTGAGTCCCCCAGGCCTGGAGCAAGCCATCCCTTGACTAGTTGAGGAGTTTCTAGCCCTCCTCAAACTGCGTCTCTATGGACATGACTGGTTTGTCCCTTCTTTTTAAAGGGATCTCTGGTCCTACAGATTTAGGCTGGTCAGTTAGGGTTATGGCGTTTGTAGTTTCTGAGTTCTCACATATTTAGATGGACCAAGACTACACAGTGGGTGCAGGGAGGCAAGCAAATTGCGATCCCCACATCTGTGTGAAGGCAAGGGACGGACGAGACCAACAGCAGTGAGCTGGCTTCTACAAACTTCCTGTCAGGGATATCTGGAAGCCAAGGCCTTAGAGAGTGGTAGCAGACATCCTGTTCTGCCCGCCAGCCTTGTGTTGCTGACAGCTGCCTCCACACACTGCAGGTCCCCTCGGCAGGGAAGGTAGTCCTGTGAACTTCAGTCAGAATTGGGCTGACAGTGTCATGCCAGTGCGTCCGAGCAGAAAGGCCGTATGCTGCTCTCTGGAGACCAGTTCTCACTTACAGCTCTCTCACTAGGTGTGTGTGTGTGTGTGTGTGTGTGTGTGTGTGTGTTGGGGGGGGGGATTATGCATTAGCACGTGTCTGGAGGTCAGAGGAAATGCCTTCGAAATTTAGTTTCCAGAGACTGAACTCAGGCTTGGTGGCAGGAGGCCTAGGGGTCCTGATTGCATGCTATTCCCTATTTAGAGGATGGCAGTGCAGCCAGGCAGTTATACCAGTGGGACAGTGACAGCCAGTGGGTATAGCATAGGCAGCGGGCCTCTTGGAGGCCTCTTCACCGTGTCTTTACATGTTCCTCAGGAGCTGTCTCGAAGCATACTGTCAGAAATGGAAAGCCAGAAGCAGCGCTGCCAGCCGCTGATCTGTGAGAAGAGCAAGCCTGTCCCACTGAAGCAGTTCACCCCCCGGCTAGTCAAAGTGTGAGTGTGGGGGCCCTGAGGTGGTCCGTGGGCTGGAGCGGACGCTGCACCTGGGACTCAGCAGTCAGCTCACCTCTGTAGCCTTTCTGATTCTATTAGGCTTGAGTTTGGACGGAAACAAGGCAGCAGTAAGGAAGAACAGGAAAGGAAAAGACTAATTCACAAACACAAGCGGGAATTTAAAGGCGCCGTCCGGGAGATCCGAAAAGACAATCAGTTCCTGGCCAGGATGCAGCTCTCAGAAATCATGGAACGGTGAGGAGGAGCTGTGTGTGGGACTAGGGCACCACTATGGTGTGACACCACACTCACAGGCTGCTGGTTTCTCTCAGCACCAGGGAGCACGGTGACTGATATTTGGCAGCCTTTGCAGGCTTTTGGTAGAGCCAAAAAAAAAAAACCATGTGTGGTTCTGAATTGTTAGTGTTCAAACAGAGAGGTAAAATACCCTGAAAACTGATACAAAATTAACACTTGTTTTTGTTTTTGTTTTTAGGGATGCAGAAAGAAAGCGCAAAGTAAAACAGCTATTTAATAGCCTGGCCACACAGGAAGGTGAATGGAAGGCTCTTAAGAGGAAAAAGTTCAAAAAATAAATTGTTTTATAAATATAGCAAGGGTGTGTTGTGTGTTGTGATAAAGGGTTCTTGAGGGGCATTGTGGAGTGTGGGGTCCCATCTCCACTGCTGTGCTCAGCATCTGTTTTGTTTTTTTTTAAATAAATGGCCTCCAATGATAGAGTGAGCTCAGAAACATGCTGTGCTTGTACTGTGAGAGTTCTGCACTGTTAGATGATAGCCACTCCTCAGAACTACATTTTAGGCAGTTGTCCATAAACCCGACAAGCTATCCTAGTTTGAGTAAGTACACTATGTAATGTTTCTACAGTGAAGTCACCTTCCCAAACCCTTCTCAGATCACTTATCACACAGAAAAGAACGTGACTGAATCCTTATGTCCAGTGGGTCCATGTCACCTGCTATGGCTTGTGAGGTATGAAAGCTGTGAGGTGTGGCTTGTCTAAGGGTTGGTGGTGCTGATTAGGAGTTTGGTTTTGGATGTAGTGAAGCCATTGGTGGAGCATAAGATGTAGGGCACTGGGGCTCAGAATGAGCTGGTCAAGAACAACCCTGGAGGGGCATAAGGCCCCCCAGCTTGGCTTACAGGGCTACAGCTGCCAAAAGTACTCACCACTTCTCCCTAGGAGTCTTCAGGGACAGAGGCTGCATGTCCCCACACCTAGAGTGGCCCAGGGCCTGACACATGCACCAGCTAGGCTGGTTGGCGCCTGGCTCGGCTCCTCCAGGTGTAAGTTAGCCACAGGGCTCTGCCCTCTACATACCCCACTGCAGCAAGAAGCAGGGTGGCCAGATCTGATACTGTTCAATCTATGAGGAGGGACATGCCAAGAAAAAGCATTTAGAGCCTCCAGATTTTGTCATCAGATATGTGACATCAGAAGGGAAACAATGCAGCTAGAAGAAATCACCTAAGAGTGCATCCGGGTGTGTCCTCTGGGAAAGAGCCAATGTGGACTATGGCTTGAAGAGGTACAAAACAGCACGACTGTTTGTTTTGGGTTTTCAAGACAGGGTCTCACATGCACTGCTCTGACTGTTCTCAAACTTTTGAGGATGACTTTGAGTCCTGTTCTTTCTGTCTCCACTGCCGAGTGCTGGTACTGGAGGTATGCATCGCCATGCCCAACTCCAGCATGATTTAAGTAAGCTAAAGTCGGAGGATGAGGAATTCAAGGTCAACCGTGGCTACATGAGACCCCGATTTAAAAGAAAGATACATAAGTACCAACGATACTGAACCGGCAGGCAGGCTGCCTAACAGATACACTTAGCTCTTCAGAACTTCACTGCTGGTTTCTAATGTGTCTGGAAGGCTGCAAGCCTCCAAGCTCAGTTCCCGCCACCGCCGCCCTCCCGGAAGAGGAGGTGCCTGTTCCGAAGCCTCCGGGGTGTGGCTCCTATCCAGGGAGCTTCCCTGTCCATCCAGCCGTTTGTCCCTGCCGAGAGCCGCGGCACACGTGCACAGGCCCCAGGTGTGTGGGTAAGAAGCAAAGGTTTGGATATCTTGTGGAGGCCAGAGTGGCGCACGGACAGGTGTTCTGGGCGCCTGCGACAACCCCGCCAGGGTTTCCTGTCTTCTCCCCGTTACCCGCCTCACAACAGGGGGCGCCCTGACCACTGCGGCCCTGAGCTTACTGCTGCCCTAGGTTGGTAAGGGAGTCGGGCCTTGAAGGGTGTGCCAGGACCGCATTGGGAGCACTTTCGTTATGTCTGGCAAGAACTGCAAATTCAATTTTCAACTGGAAGGTAAACGGGGGGCGGAGGCGGCGTCACCACACCCTCCTTCCCCCTGCAGGGTCGGAGCTTCCACCATGGGATGGGCAGGGGATGCAGGCTGTACGCCTCGTCCGCCTATACGGCCTCGGCCCGCCTCCGAGCGCCGCGTGATCGTCGTGCTCTTCCTCGGCCTGCTACTCGACCTCCTGGCGTTCACGCTCTTGCTGCCCTTGCTGCCTGGGCTTCTGGAGAGTTACAGCCGCGAACAAGTGAGCCCCTCCCCCAAGGCGGGGGGCGCCCCTCTGCCCAGCCCATCACAGATTTATCCAGCTGGAGCTGCTTTCCTTGTTACCCAGGACCCCCTCTATGGCTCCTGGCAGCGTGGGGTAGACTGGTTTGCCACAGCCATCGGGATGCCAGCGGAAAAGAGGTACAACAGCGTCCTGTTCGGAGGTATGTCGCCGTGTGTCATGCTGGGGCCCACAGCCTGTTCTTGGAGAGCTAGTTCCGCCACGGCTCTTGGTCAACCATCCTCCCTGGGTTCCTGCCTCCTTTAACTGAAAAGTCTGGGTTTTGGAGTGGGGGGAAGGGGGTTGTTGTTTTGACTTTTTATTTTTTAACTGAGGCCACCTGAGCTTCAGTCGAAGGCCTGTGAGTACAGGGCTGAGTGTGGTCTACACTCTAGGACTGATCCTCTGTCTCAGGTCTCATCGGCTCAGCCTTCTCCCTCCTGCAGTTCTTCTCTGCACCACTCACAGGAGCTGCCTCTGATTACCTGGGGAGGCGCCCCGTGATGATGTTGACCCTGGTAAGGCTCTGGACCCAGCTGTCATCAGGTAGAGGGGAGAATGTAGCTGTGGGGTTCCCCTGCCAACAGTGGGCTCCCGTCCCTTCTAGAGGGACCGCCTGGCCCCTGGTGTTACACCGAGCTAAATGCACCTAAGGAAGAAGGCACAGGGACACAGTGGCCTGGGTCTGACGGTTGCTGTGTTTGCCTGCCTTACTCTGGGTGCTTCCTGGCCTCTAGTGACCGATCCTGCCACTTGGCCCCCACCCATTGGCAGACAGGTTTGGCCATCTCCTATGCGGTGTGGGCTACCTCTCGAAGCTTTACAGCCTTCTTGGCCTCCAGAGTGATAGGAGGCATCAGCAAAGGGAACGTTAACCTCTCCACAGCCATTGTCGCTGACCTGGGCTCACCTTCAACCCGCAGTCACGGCATGGTGAGTGAACGGGCCCAGGGACCGGAGACTGACGTCTGCCTTCAGACCCCATGCCTAGCTCAGGTTATCTTTTCCCTAGGCAGTCATCGGGGTAGCCTTCTCCCTGGCCTTTACTCTGGGTCCCATGCTCGGGGCATTCCTGTCTGTGGAAATGGTGCCCTGGATCAGCCTACTCTTTGCAGTCTCCGACATGTTGTTCATCTTCTGCTTCTTGCCAGAGACACTGCCCCAGGAAAAGCGGGTAGGCCCAGGCCCCGGCAGGGGTGAAGGGGTTCCCTTTCTTATTTGTACCAGTGTCGGGGAGGCTGGCCTGCCCTCAGGCTGCTGCATCACAGCACCTCTTGGGTTTCCTGCATCTTGGCCTCTGCTGCCTCCCAGGCCCTGGTCCTCAAGCGGCCAGGCAGGCTGTGCCCTCCCAGCTCCTGGCCAGCCCTCACTTCCTCCCACAGGCGTCGTCTGTCACCCTGGGCTTCCACACGGCTGCCAACCTGCTCAGCCCCCTGGCCCTGCTTCGGTTTGCAGCTGTAGCTCACAGTCAGGATCCGCCTGCTGAGGACCGTAAGGAGGCTACGCCCTGACGGAGCTCTCAAGCCTTGACTCCCCAGTGTGAACAGGGGTCAACCTGTGGGCTGTGTTGTCTTGCAGAACTCAGAAACTTACACCGCCTGGGTCTTGTCTACTTCCTCTACCTGTTCCTGTTCTCGGGCCTGGAGTACACACTCAGCTTCCTTGCACACCAGCGCTTCCAGTTCAGCAGGTAGGTCTCCATCTTAGACTCTGAGACCCAGGTCCAGGAAGCCCTTGTGGTCCCCCTCCCAGCACTCTGGCTGGCCTTGCCCATCCCCCAGGCAGTTGGTGGCCTAGGGGCTGGGTGCTCACCCTCCACCTCCTAGCCTGCAGCAGGGCAAGATGTTTTTCTTCATCGGCCTCACCATGGCCACCATACAGGGCACCTACGCCCGGCGGCTCAGCCCTGGCAAGGAAGCTGCAGCTGTGAAACGGGTAAGGGACTTAACCCTGCAAGGGGACAGGTGGTGCTCGAGACTCCTGGCACGCTGTAAACCCAGTCCTGAGATCTCTGTTTTCCTAGGCAATGCTGCTGCTGCTGCCAGCCTTCCTCTTAATTGGCTGGGGGCACTCGCTGCCTGTGTTGGGCGTGGGACTGATGCTCTATTCCTTCGGTGAGTGGCCTCCGCCAGGGCCCGTGTAGATATCCTCGCGCCTCTCCTGGGCTAACTAACAGGTGCCTCCCAATACTCTCTCACCAGCTGCTGCTGTTGTGGTGCCTGGTCTGTCCACCATGGTCTCCAGTTATGGTGAGAGCCCAATCCCAAAGTCTACCCGGCAGAGGAGAAAGCCCACAGGCGTCTGACAAGTCTCCCCCTTCAGGTTCTCCGGGACAAAAAGGCACAATCATGGGCATACTTCGGAGCCTAGGTGCCCTAGGTAGGGCTGTGGGGCCCGTGGTGGCTGCCTCGGGTAAGTGCTGCAGGCTAGCCCTGCCGATTTGCCGGGTCCTTCCTACAGCCTCCCCCAGTTGCCCGCTCTGTGCAGGCCTGGCGGCTGAGGGGAGTGGGGCGTGGGGGGCAAGAACGGGGCTGTGAAAGCCTGGGTGGGCACCTCTTTCTCCACAGTGTACTGGCTGACTGGAGCCCGGGTCTGCTTCACCGTGTGCTCCGCCCTCTTTCTGCTCCCCTTCTTACTCCTGCGGAAGCTGAGGCATCAGGCAGAGCCTTGCAAGGAGGAGTAGCTGAGCTGCCCCACCCAAACCCAGCTGTCAAGTGGGCTGCCAAGGGGACCCTGGGCCGACCACTCACTCCACTCCTAGGCCACCCCTTCCTCAGGCCCAGGGAGGCTCGCCATGCTCCCCCTCCTCTTCTCTCAGGATGGCAACCCAGCAGGAAGCCTGGGCAACCACACCCTTTTCTTACTCCAAAGCCTTATAGGCTTCTGATTTCTCTTTTTAATTTCTCATTCTTCTGAATGACCAAATAAAGCAGCTATTTTGTACCAAGTGCCTTTCTGTCTTATTATTCTTTGACAATTTCATACTAAATGTTACATGATAATGGCTAACTTTTTTTTTAATGTGAGTACACTGTCAGTCCCTCAGACACAGTGGAATCGGACATGGGATCCCATTACAGATGATTGTGAACCATGGCGTGGTTGCTGGGATTTGAACTCAGGACGTCTCAGAGTAGTCAGTGCTCTCAATCTCTAGCCCTAGCCCTAACTTCTAGTGGGAGGAGTGAGGTGAGCAAGCCCCTCCCCATCGGTGATGGACCGCTGCCAGAGCCAAGCTTCCTGACAGGCAGGTCTGCACCAGAAAGGGCAGCAGCTGTAGTATGAGGTCCAAGTGCCCAGGAGGTCGTAGCTATTGGCGACATCTGACCAAGGATTAAAAGCTTGGGTTGGAGAGATGGCTCAGGGTTAAGAGCACTGGCTGCTGCTGTTCCAGAGAACCTGAGTTCGATTCCCAGAATCTACATGGCAGCTCACAAAGTCTGTAACTCGAGGTCCAGAGGATCAGGTACCTTCACATAGACATATGTGCAGGAAAAATATAAGTACAAATGAAAAATAAGCCTTAAAAAGGCAGGTGGTTGTGGCATACATGTTTGACCACAGCATTCAGGAGGCAGGAGGAGTTCTGTGAGTTCAAGGCCAGCCTGGTCTATAGAGTTCCAGGACTGCCAGGGCTACACAGTGAAACCCTGTTTCAAAAAACAAAACTTAAATAAGGGACTGGAGAGATGGCTCAGAGGTTAAGAGCACTGACTGCTCTTCTGAAAGTCCTGAGTTCAAATCCCAGCTACCACATGGTGGCTCACAACCATCCTTAATGAGATCTGATGCCCTCTTCTGGTGTGTCTGAAAACAGCTACAGTGTACTTACATAAAATAAATAAATCTTAAAAAAAAAAAAAAAAAAAAAAAAAAAAGAAAGAAAGAAAAAATGGCTGGGCAGTGGTGGCGCATACCTGTAATCCCAGCACTTGGGAGGCACAGGCAGGTGGATTTCTGAGTTGAAGGCCAGCGTGGTCTACAGAGTGAGTTCCTGGACAGCCAGGGCTACACAGAGAAACCCTACCTCGGGGGGGGGGGGGGGGGGGGGGGCTCTCAGGTATGGGGGGGGAGGGGAGGCTCTCAGGTGTCCTAGCAGACAAGGAGGGCACTGCCACCAAGCCTAATGACCCGAAGTTGATCCCCAGAACCCATACCGTAAAGAACACACTGCTCATGTTTTCCTGACATCCATGCACACAACATAGAACAGACATACACACAGCTAAATAAATTAAGGGCACAAAGGCACAAAAACCCTAAACTGCTTCCCAACCATAGACGACAAGGAAACTGCTTAAAGACTTTTATTTGTGAGTAAAACCTGTTACAATGAGGAGAGGACACACAGGCCCTGTCCTCCAAGTCTGTCCATATATGCAACGATATTTCATGTGTAATACAAAGAATTAGACTACAAAAGTGAGAAGAGTCATTGCATATGTGGGATAAAGGAAGGGCCAGAAGGAAGGACGAGGAAGAGTCCGGATGTGGGAACTCGGGACCAGGTGAGAGCTCAGGCCACCGTGGTGACCAGTGAGACCAGCAGTGCAGCAGGCCGTGGGGTCCTGCTTGGTGGCACCTGCTCTACAGAGGCTCGACCCCAGCAGGGGTATGAGGGCTCCCGCAGACTTCCTCACTCCTAGCCAGGCTGGCAGTGGCAGCTCCTGAGCAAGGCCCCTTAGGATTCCACCTGACACTCAGCGCTTCCCACTAAGCAGATTCAAGCCCTTTTCCAGGGATGAAAGTTAAGTAAAAATTCATAAAGAATGGATCAAGGAGTTCATGGGCTCTATGGATGATGCAAGACATTAGATGGCACGTCCGAGACTGGCTTCTACCATGGTTACCCCTTATCAAAACCAGGGCAACGTCAGACTCAGTTAAGGTCCTGTTCCTTCCAAACCTCCCCACACAAGTCAAGAGTGTACTGCCGCAGTCTATCTCAGGCTCTACAACAAAAACTAATGCAAAGAGTGGCCGGTTCAAATTCACAGTTAAAATGTAGGTTAAATCACAAACCTGCTGAAAGAAAGTTCTAGAAAGGACTCTTCCCCCTCCTGGTATCTCTTCCCTAGGATGGGAATCCAAGACCCCATAAGATCAACTATGAGCGCCTGAATGTGGTTTTGGTCATGGGGTCACCAGTTAGACCATGCATAGCGTTGTGCTGGGTAGACACAGGGTTGCTCACTGCTAGGGCAGTAGGCATAACCCGTTTCTTTAAGGCAGCCACAGTGCCCTGGACCACTAATGAACATGAGAGTGTTTTCTCATGTGTTACCTCATGGCTGGGGTATGTGGATACCTGTGTATGAGGATAACTAACATCACCAAGCAGAGGATGCCAGCAAAAGCCGAGTCCAAATCAGCCCCCCGAGACTCCACAGGGTGCAGGGAAACAGCAGACGATTCGAACTCACGACAGAAAGGCGAGTGAGAGGCAAGGCTGGGGGGGGGGGGGGAACGCTGTAACCAGAGCTGGCAGAAGCCCCAATGCCTTCCAGCCAGGACCAGGAGTCAGTGCCCCTCCTGCAGGGGGCACAACTCACGGGTGCAGACGAAGCCCAGGTCCCCACAGAACCAAGGCCTGTAGGGAGGCTAAGCACACACTGGGCTAGCACTGGTGCAGGGGCTGACCATACATGGGAGGGGCTGTAGAACATGGAGGTCTTGGCTTTTTGCATTCCATGACAGGAGAGGACAGAACACAGGACAGGAGGGAACCCTGGCAGAGCCAGGCCTATAGACATGACAGTACGCAGGGTGGGCCTTCAGGAGTCACTCTTCTTCTTGCTCTTCTTCAGGAAGGACGGGGTGCGGAACTTCTTCTTCTTTTTGGATGGGGACTTGCCTGGAGACCCATCGCTGCCAGGGTCCATGGGAGACCCCTCCTCAGCGGCCGGGGAGGCTACCTCTTCAGCTCCTGGAGCTGAGGCTGAGGCTGGCTCAGGGTCAGCCTCAGCAAGGGGCTGAGTGGGGTCTGGGGCAGCATGGGCCTCCTCCTCCACTGGCGGGAAGGCAAGTGCTTCTGAAGGCTCATCAGGGGAGAGGTCAGGGAGCGTCGGCTTGAAAGTGGCGGCATCACTGTCATCCCTGGATGTCGGCTCCTGGGGAAGGTCTGATGGGTGACCATGAGAGAACTGAGTTAAAATTTGGACAGAGCAGCTGGAAATAAGAACACAGGCCAGAGCTGCCAACACTGGGATTCTAGGTATTTTCTAGGTATTCCCTACAGCAAACACTTGACACATGGGCTACACTACTTTACAGCTAGATGTAGCGCATTATGAAATGTAGACTCAATCTCAGAGGGGTTCTGGTACCTTCTCATGAAGGACAGACAGACAGGAGCCAGAGCTATAGCCTGCCACTTCTGCAAAAAGACCACATCAGGACATATTACTCTTACTGGACAATGAAGAGAGGTTTGCTGGTGTATTAGTGTCCTGGAATTAAGTCTAAATTCAGTTCTACAACATTGGGTCTCCCCCACGGCAGCCAGTAGAAAACCAAGAGTCAACTATGAGATTCCTTAATGCAATAATGTCAAACTATGGCTGCTATGAAATGAACTGTAGGATAGGCTGCCTTCACAATTCAGATAGCTAAACATAAAGAACAAATGTAACAGAGTGAAGGCAGGTTTCCATCTAGGGCACAACACATTTCTAACTGACCAGGGGACACCAGTATTGTAGATATTTAGTCTATAACATTATAAGCAATTGGCATGTTAGGCAACACCAAACCATTTAGTACTTAAAAATCAAGCCAAAGATGAGGCTGGAGAGCAGCTGCGCTAAGCAGGGGTTAGGAGTAGCCTGGGCACTGAAGGCGCCGAGCCTCGCACCTGAGTGCTCAAGTTCAGGAGGCTGAGATGCCCCTAGAGAGCACCCTGAGGGCTATCCTCTGACCCAGGGTAACTGGTAGAGAAGACTGCAGACGCACAGGCTCCACACGCCTTAGCACCAGGGCTCTCTGCCAAGCTCACTGCAGACCAGCTATCACTCCAGCCCATTAAATTGTCAATCCCAACTTAAGCACAGGTTCAAACAACCCTCCATAAATACCAGTTAGCAGAACCCAGTTTGCACCAACTCCTGACCCTTTATGGCAAAAGCACCCCACTAAGCAATCAAGAAATATGCTTAGAAGTTAAAGAGTTTTCTGAGGCCCAGAGTATGTTGGGCAGCACTGTGAAAGGGGCCAGGAGCATCCTGGGACGCTGACACCACCCTTCAGCATTCTAGTGACTAAGTAGGTCACTGAGACTGGTCATATTAATGAGGTCTTCTGTTTTTATTTGGATATACAGAAAACATAAGCAACAGAGAAGCGGGAAAGCAAGGCACAGCGCAAGCACCTGGTCAGAGCAGAGGCAGGCGCGGGTACTTACTAGGGTAACAGGTACTCTTTAGCACATCCGGCTCCTGCTGTAAGGCGGCCACAAGAAAGAAAGCACAAGTAGAGAATCTATGCATTCAATCACAGCCATTGGGTTACATAAGAAGAAAGGCCAAGCCACTCTTATAGACCGCAGACTGAGGTGGGAGGAGCCAGGAGACACAGACGTACATGGGAGACTAAGGGACAAACATGTCACGTGTTGGACCACACAGCACATACATGCGGTGGCCTGAGAGGCAGAGGGGGCACAGACAGCACTCTCACAGGACTGATTAGTGCAGCAGACCCAGAGTCCTGCAGCCCCGCACAGCTTAGGGTACCGAGGTGTCAGTGGACTCTGGTCAATGCTGAGTGTGCAGGCAAAGGGTAAAACTGACAGGACAAGATAGTGGGCAACATTCCTAAGTGTGCCCTCCCCCACTCACAACAGCTCAAACTATGTTGACTCAGGTTGCCCCAGACAGAGCAGGTACTGGACAAACAGCTGGTTTCCAGACCTTTGTGGAAATGCACACTTCTCCATCCATGTTCATGGAATGATGCCATTCCACTGCCAGTGCACAGCCCATGCAACCCTTCGCACCAGGGCAGCCACAGGACTCAGCACAGGACTCACCTTCTTCAAGCTTGACGGGAGTACTGGGAGGAGTGTTGGGGACGGCTGACTGGTCTGGAGGACTCTTCTCTTTCTGCTCTCTTGTCTCATCCAGGTTCTCTACAGATGTAAATACAGTGAGTCTATGGTGTGGAGACAGAACACGGAGCTATTCCCTTCCTTAGCAGCACAGCAGCTCGCCTGCCCGCCTGCCAGCCCCTGTCAGGCTGCAGAGATACTCAGGATGCATTTCAGAAAGCAAGGCAGCCTGCAGCCTGGTGTCTGCTCTCTTAACCACACAACTGAAGTACTGACTGAATTTCAAAGAACTACCAGCTGTGGCCTCAACCAGAAACTACCCTACTTCATCCTCCTATAGGCATGAGTCACAGCAACCACACTGGCTAATTTCTACCCTTAGTACAAAGACAGCCTTCAGGGCAGAAAGACGGCTTAGCAGGTAAAAGCAACTGACACAAAGCCCGACAGCCTGAACTACAACCTGGGAACATACATATCCCACACAGTCCTCTGACCACCCACCATGGCACGTGTATACCTACATTCATACAACACAAGTAAAATGATTCTAATTATTCATAAAGATTCTTCCAGTCAGGGCTGTCATGTGACTGACTGCTGACCGTGTCCTCTATGAGTGAGAAGCCCGTCTAGATACAAACAACACCTGCACTGGCCAACCCGGAAGTCACACTAGCATTTCTTAGGGTTTTATTTTCTTATATAAAATGTTTCCCACAAATAATCGGTTCTGTGTGCTCACACATGTAAATGCAGAGCACCTGCAGAGGTGAGAGGACAGCCCAGCTGCAGGCCTCACCTTCCAGTCTCGGAGACAGGCTCGCATCTTTGTTGTGTGCTGCTGCCTACCCCAAGCAAGCCAGCCCCTAGCTTCAGGAGAGTCTGTTTCTCTTGGGACTACGGACGCATGTGCTACTGTGTCAGGAGATCCAAACTCACCAGGTTTGTGCAGCAGGCCTGAGCGCTGGGACACCCCTAACACTGCGGTAATTCAGACTTACAACTCCAGCGTTGCTTTAATTTTCTAAAGTGAACTAGACTGACAAAGACCAAAGGAAAATATAGGAAACTGGAACCCCAGATCCAGAAAACCGCATGTTTACTTCTCATTTAATGAAAATATATATCAATTATTATCAATTTTTCTCAATCTCCACCTTTCATATAAAAATCCTCCCTCAGTAGAAGGTTCCCTAAGATGACCATGTCTGTGAGTGAGAACCCCCCCTGGCTACACGCTGTCAACCAGGAAGTCACACTAGAATTATTTAGGATTTTAGTTTATTATATAAAACATTTCCCACCAATAATCTCTTATGTGTGCTTATTTGAACACTAACCACTCTCCCAAGCTTGTCAGGGTCTCTGACACAAATTCAACTCTGATAGTGAGCAGCTTCCTGGCCGTCCAGGACAAAAGCTACTGCTGCCCTCCTGAGAAACAATGGGGACAGCTCCTCACCACAGACCTAGCTTTACCTCCTCCAGCAGGCTCCACCTCTCTGCTGAGAGCTGTGCCAACAGCAAGCAAGAGGAAGGTGTGTGTGTGTGTGTGTGTGTGTGTGTGTGGTGTGGTGTGTGTGTGTGTGTGTGTGTGTGTGTGTGTGTGTGTGTGTGTGTGTGTGTGTGTGTGTGTGTGGTGTGGTGTGTGTGTGTGTGTGTGTGGTGTGGTGTGGGGTATGTGTGTGTGTGTGTGTGTGTGTTGTGTGTGTGGTGTGGTGTGTGTGGTGTGTGTGTGTGTGTGTGTGTGTGTGGTGTGGTGTGTGTGTGTGTGTGGTGTGGTGTGGGGTATGTGTGTGTGTGTGTGTGTGTGTGTGTGGTGTGTGGTATGTGGTATGTGTGTGTGTGTATGTGGTATGTGTGTGTGTGGTGTGTGCGGTGTGTGTGTGTGTGTGTGTGTCCCCTATGGCACTCCCACTGCTGCCTGCATACACTAAATAACTGAGGAACTACTTTTCACATAACTCACATTTCTTCAGCAACTACGCAATGCAGTACTTAATCTAAAACAAGACCAAATAAGGTTAAGCTGGATCAAGAGAGACTGTCATCAATGGGTGGTCCACCCTCTGCACTAAGTTAGAACTGCCTGCAAAGCTGTGCCTGGGAGGACAGCTAAGGAGCACCCTTGGTAGATGTAGCTCAGCTCATGGCTCTAAGGACATTGTCCTGAATGTTCATGAGCATGGCATCTCTGCCCAGGCTCCTAGTACCAGGAAATGGTTCCCGGTGTATGATGAGTAGAAAACTCAGGGAGAGGGTAACTTGGCCCCACATTAAAGCTGTCCCACAGCCTAGAGGCCTGCTTCTGTTAGTTCTCAAATGCTGGGTCTGTTTTTCCAAGTTTGGAGGTACTTGTTCTATCAAGTTCTGACACTTAGCTCTATCTGTTTTCATTTGTTGTACAACTGTTCTGTAACTTTTGACAAAATCATGACCAAAGTTGTCCAAAGAGTTGGAAAAAGGGCCATGGCAGCAGGCAGCACTATTCTTGACATGGTGTGGAACATGTCAGAACAGCCAGTACACTAACAAACACATGCCCTGTGACCACCCCTGGGTAGGGGCATTCCCAACCTTCTAATCCACAGCCAAAGGCCAAAGGACATGGGTATGGAGGGAAAGACTGCCTGCGAGGCCCAAGCTATGAGAACCATAATGAGGACTTCCATCTGCACGTACACCGTAGATAGTCCAACCAAAAGCCTCAACTCTGGGACAAGAAGCCTCAGCCCCTGGCCCAATCCCAGACTGCATGTACACCCTGCTCCTGGAGTGCTCACTCCTCCCAGCTACAGGCTCTCTTCTTGAGCAACAGGGAACCAGCCCATTACCCAGGAACCTAAGGATGAGCTCAGATGTCTGTATGCACAGCATCTGAATGGTGTCTGCCCTGCACCTTGAATCAATGAATCTGGAGGCCTCTTCTCAGGGAAACGTTGGTAGAAATACTGCCTAAATAAAAGTAAGTACTGTGTAAACATAATATTTAAGAGGTCTTTCTCAGTAGCTAATCCAAATTGATAGCGTCAAATGGACAGAAACGACCAGCCCCGCACATAACTCAAGTGGAGCAATAGTCTTAGAGGCAAGTCTTCAGACTCGCTCTTCATTGCAGCTCCTGGAAGGGCAGAGGCCAATCTCTAGCAGAACCCCTCTGCCCTGTTTTCTGATGGTACACACTCGTCTGGGACACACCACTGCAGAGTGTGCCTGGCACAAGTTCATCTTGACAAGCATCATTCCCAGCGTGTTGAACCTTGTAATTCTTTCCTTGCAGCGCAAAGATTAGAGTAGATCTGTGAGGGTGGGTGCATTGCTCAGACCTCAACCAAACAAGACTTGGGCTTCATGCACAAGACTTTTCTCACACAGAGAAGATTCTAGACACTTTCTCCTGCTTTCTGGGACGGTCCTAAATCCAGATCTCAGGAGCACTCACCTTCAGAGCCCTTCTGCTTCCGTTCCACCTCTCGTCGGTATTCCTCTAGTTCACGGTCTGTCAGCGTGTTGAAAGGGTTGGGACCCGTGGTGCTCACAATTACGTGGGGCTGGTATTCCTTCTCAATGATGGCTTTGGAGGCCGTCACCAGCTCCCCCTGCAGACCAAAGAGATTTGGTATGCCAGAGCCTGGCCTGGTGGAACCGCCCTCCTCCCGGGAACACATCAGGCAGGGGGGAGGGAGGGGCTTTTCGGGAGCACACAGACATAAGACTGTACCACTTGGCCCAGTGGGGCCTCCTTCTTCCTGAGCAGACAGCAACAGAGGGTGGAAAGGTCTTTTTCAGGAGTGCATAGACATTTCAGGACTACACTGCTGGGGCCCATGGCCAAGGCAGATTTCAAAAGCAGAGGCACCAACTGAGGTGCAGGCAGAGTCAGGAGCTCATATACCCTGGAGGAGCAGCCGCCTCTGCCCGCTGCAGACAGGAATGGCGAAGGACTGCCTTGGCACTACACTAAGTAATCCATTCCATGTGACCTCAGAAAATGTCACTCTACAACAATCAGGGCAGAGCATATGGAGATTTCCTTACGCTCTTTTGCTGTGTTTTGGTTTTGGGAGACTGGGTCTCACTATGTAGATCTGGCTGTCCTGGAGCTTACTTTATAGACCAGGCTAGCCTCAAGCTCACAGAGATCTGCCTACCTCTGCCTCCTGCGTGCTGGAATTAAAGGCTTGCACCACCATGCCTGGCCTAAGATTGAAGCTCATCAAGTGTTCTGCCCTCTGACTGACTAGTTTACAACCTGTTCCTGGACTTCAGCATTCAGAAGTAACAAAAGATCCCCAAACAGCAGGTTTGCCTGATACACCTGGAAACTGAGAATGTACGACACCGGAAGCGAGCAAAGCACTGAGGCAGCTCCCGACCGCCAGCATGACCACTGGAAAGGCCGCAGAGGAGCCAGAGGCAGCCTGCCCATCCCACAGCAGGGCAACAAAGTGGCCCTCAAGTACTTGAGAACACAACCCAGAAAACACAAACATGCACACAATTAAATGACAGCTTATGCAACAGGGAACCCCCAAATCATTCGATGGTAGGCCTGGAGCCTCAGATCGCACTCTGGCAAGAGGTGAACACCAGAAGTAATCAGGGTCAGCAGACTGGTTCCTAGGGACAGTCAACCCACACCAGCAACTACTCTTCAGGCACTGGCTGGAGAAGCTGATGTGTCTGGGTTGACCAAGAGACAAAAGTATTTAGAGTACTCCACGTGTAAATGGTGACAAAGACCCGCCCAGCCCCAAGGCCCTGGGAACGAAGGGCAAGCACGCTGAACAGACAGCTTTGTTGAAGAGCCTGGAGACTTGGAAGAAGGGGCCCTCCCTCTGGTCTGGCCTAAAAATGAGTGACTTTTCTTTTATGAGTGGTTCAGCCACTGCAAGGCAGAAAAGAATCTGAATTGTCACTTGCTAATGCTGGTTGGAACGAGTCCCTTCCTGTTCAAAAACCATACTCAGGCTTAATAGCCACAAAAAGATCCAATTAGCAAGAGCCTCCAGGCAACCGCATTCTGTAAACAAACACAGCAGTGTGCAGGTCACCATCACACACAACAAAATGACAGGGGTATCAGCAGTGAGAAGCATGTCCAAGTTCATGTGATCAAAGGACAGCAGGCAGTCCCTGTCACTGAGTCCACAAAGCCTCTACTCCACATCCTAGAGGAAACAAAGTCCCCAGGCTGCATCAGCTGGTCCTCAAAAGCACATAGCAGACTGTCCACCAGCCAAGGTGTTGAGAAGACCAAATGTAAACACATGTCAGGCAAGCAGCCTCACCCGAGTCAGAGCTCAGAGAGTAGAGCGCTCAGGACCAGGAGGGCAAGACAAGAAAGCCTGCTATCATCGCACTCCTGGCTGCCCACAGGAACTCTAAGCAATACAGAGACCCAGTAGCTATTTCTATACCTGAAACAAAAACTGTGTGCAGACTTGGGTTAGGGACCAGCCCTTTCAGAACAGCAGGTGTTCGTCTGTAAAGAGTTGAGGATTTTAGGCTCTTCACTCGCCCACTTCCACTCCTAGATGTGCTTTCTTTTTCTAATAAGCTATTTCTGTTCCATCTTAACTTAAAAAGCATAACTTTCTCCGTCTCCCCTCCTTGCAGCTGCCAAGATTTTCACCTAATGTGTATTTAAAAAAAAAGAAGAAACTCTTAATTAAATTGCCCATGAGAGAGAGAGAGAGAGAGAAAGAGAGAGAGAAGAGAGAGAGAGGAGCGAGAGAGAGGGGGAGAGAGAGAGAGGAGAGAGAAAGAGGAGAGAGAGAGAGGAGAGAGAGAGGGAGAGAGAGGGAGAGAGAGGGAGAGAGAGAGAGAGAGAGAGAGAGAGAGAGAGGGAGAGAGAGAGAGAGAGAGAGAGAGAGAGAGAGAGAGAGAGAGAGAGAGAGAGAGAGAGAATGACACAAACACTCAGATCTGACTTTCACAGTGCTGGGCCACGAACACACTGGTACTCAGCAGGTCAGGGCTCCAGGAGCTAGGCCTATTCCCCTTGGCATTTCTGCCACACAGCATGAAGAGCAAGCCAGAGTTAAGTACCTGAAGACACAGAAAAGCTCACAATACACAGACTGAACTGCAGATTCCTTCCCAGGGAAGATGTCAACATACCCTTAATACCCTTGTCTCCACTACTTAATGCACTTGCAGTAAAATCCAGAAGGTGGCCCAGATTTTAGAGCTTCCACATTGGGATGTGCAAAGCTCCAGTGGAAAGGCTCCAGGGTCTCCTCCACCACAGGAATGCAATCCCAGCACTGAGCGAGCAGCCACCAGCAAAGAGGGAGAGTCCAAGGCTAAGCAATTTCTTCTCAAAACCCACAAATTCCCAAGTCTCAAAACTCTGTTTCTAAGGTCCTCAAGAGATGCAAGTGTCCCTGTGCCTGCCTCACTGGGAGGGAGTGCTTCAGACACAGGCCATTCTGCACTGAACCAAGCAAACCTTTCCTTTCAAAAGTTGCTTTTCTCAGATATTTTGTTGTAGCAAAAAGAGAAGTAACTAATGAGGAGACATATTTGTAAGACGCTGGAGCAATAACTTTCATATAAGCTAGCTGTGTAGTTGCGTCCGCCTCTCTGTCGTAAGAGCCCTGTGTTACATCCACATCTCAAGATGCTTCCCAACACTGAGATAGCTAGGACTGGCCTACTGGGTACACACGTGAACCTGTGCACACTGTGCAGACATGCCCTAAGTACCCAGGCAGCCTGCCCACATCTGAATAAGGCTAGCAACAGGAAATGGAGCTGCCACTGGATGAAGAACCAGCCCAAAATGTACCCTCTAATGGAGCTGACTACCCTGATGCTTTCTAAATCACCAGCAAGTCAAAACCTATGAAATGCACAAGACCCCAAAACAGTGCAGCAACTTTGACTGTGACTCTGCTGCAGCCCACGAAGCAGGACGATCAGGCCACAGACTAGCATATGGGGCATGCAGAGCATAGACAACTCCACAGACAGCAGATAAAGACTCTTAAGTTAGAGAATCACATGACAGATGGCCAAAAGTAGGAACAGGAAAGGCAATCCAGAGGGTAAAGAGCATCCCTTCCCCAGTTCTCTGACAAATTCCTTCAAGAGGTAGGTAGAAGTGAATATAAAAGTGGAAAGACAAGATGCAGTTAATACATAAATATGTAAAACAATGTTACAAGGAGTGACTTCCGACAGGAAATGAGGAACTCAATATATATCTAATTCTATCTGGTGATCAGAACAGCTTTAAACCAATACCTGAATTCCACAGCAAGTGTGTAGAGTGAAGTGAGCCTAGAAACACCCAGCTCAAGCTCTGAACCCTGCATTAGCCACTTTGTTTTATGGGTTTTATTTACTTATCTTGTTTTTTGAGAAAGGGCCTCTCTGCGAGCCCTGGATTGCTGGCTGTGCCGCTGCGCCTTACTCTTTGTTGAGTCAAATCTCCCTCTATAAGCCAGAGTGGCCTTGAACCCTCTGCTCAGACCTCAGCCAGATTTTATTATTTAGTTCTCATACTTCTGAACGGTGATCTTTTAACTGGCTTCCAACTACTACAACCAAAGCTGAACAAGTGAGGCAGGGTCACAATAAAAGCGGCCGCTGCCAACAAAGCCCAGACTTGCCCACTTGCAACTGGCAGCCTACAACAGTTAACTCTGAAAGCCAAAGGCAAGCACTAAGTTCACACTGGAAACTTCAGAAAGTGAGCCATTTCAAGTAACAACTTAGAATGCTGAAAATTGTTTTAAAAAACGACAACGGTGAAAGCACACCTCTCTACAATCTCAGAGAACTAAGACAGAGCAGTAGAGGGGAGCTACTGGGAGAGGGAGGGGGAAGAGCACTGCGAACCAAAAGGAAGGTGAGGACAGGGCAGTGAGTACCTTTCTAAAAGAGACAGACTTAGCGGGACTAAAGGTCTGCTCGAGCCCTTCGATAGTTTCCGTACAGTCAGAGAGGGGTGCGTCCTGCAACAGTAAACTGAGTCATCAGAGCACACCAGGCCCAACCTTAAAAATATCAACCAAGAAGACAGAATAAAGCCAGCTAAGAGCATGCAGCAGGGGCAGTTGTCAATGGAACGGTTGATGACAGTGGTACGTGCAGTCATTGGATATGAAACCAGGACCAAAGCTGGCCAATTTAAAAAAATAAAAAATTTTTAAAAAAAATTTAAAAAAAGCAGCAACAATCATCTACTCCTGCAGTGAGACTGAAAGCATCTTGATTTCAGAGATAACCACTTACACGATTAGTGTCAGTGTGCCACTCTATGTAAGTCGTTTTACAGAAATTCGTGTAAATGTGGACGGACCACATTTACAAGCTCACACCCACCCACTCTGCATCCCAAGCAGCACTCTGTTGCAGACACGAGTACGCCAAACAAAGGTCCAGAGCCCTCCCGCCTCCTGGCATTTCCTCAGTGCCCAGAGGACCCCAGGGGACCCCGATTCAAAGCAGTGGCCTATGAGCCCTAAAGTATGCATGCACTGTAAGGAGCAGGGCTAGATGGGTGGATACACCCTCAGCATGCTTATACCTGGTCTGCAACTCATGTAAAGTGTCTGCATTATCAGGACTTTAAACAAAGACACCCACTGGCCTAGAATACTCACCTCACAACATCATTCTGGTCTTAGTCACCGCCCACTAACGTCAGAGACACTGTGTTCTCTTACCTGAACGAGGCTTCTGTCCATCATCACACCACACAGAACCTGGGACTGAGGACCCGCCGTCTTAATGTCCTGTAAGTTCTGCTCTCGAATCTGAAGATAGGAAGAAAAATGGCACATGAACATCCCAGAGGACGGAAGCTGGAAACTTCCAGTCCTGCTGTTTACACACTTAAGACCGTGGCCATGTGCAAGCTGTCTAGGCCCATGATGCCCAGATGGCCAGGACCCACCCACTTTAGGGTACCGACCTAACTGCACAGAGGGTGATAAGCTACAGGCATAATGGACGGACTACCCTTGACCACTCATGGCTCTTTCGAGGGAAATCTGCCACGCACTCCACTTTCAGTAACATTGTGAATACATGTGGATCTCACGGTCTAACACATCAAACACAGCTCACAGATCTCTGAATGAACCCTGAAAGGCAAAGGCTGCTGTCTGTTCCTATCAAGATCAGGCTCTGCAGTTTCCACATTTTAGAACTGCTATTTGAGAAGCTTAAGAAACAGTGGAACCCCAAACTATGAGCAGAAGCACCAATATGAAAAGATAACTGTGCTAGAGTGTGCACACACCCAACCCTATAGCATATAGCACCCCCCCCAAAGCTATACCCACACCCCACCAAGTACAGACAGCAATACACACCTTGTTCCGCATCTCCTGGACCTCTTTGGGGTTAGTGTTCAATGGAACAAACAGGTTAGGGACAGCAGAGGTGGAAGTTCTATGTCCATCCTCTTTAGTCCACTGGAATATCAAGAATATGTGAAAAGTCAGGATAATGACAACAGTAAATGACACCACAGCATCCAATCTGTCCAAATGACCTCACGTCTGATCATGCACTGAACATCACAGGACGGAACCAATGACCACATTTCCTGGGTCACCCAGTAGAGTGTGATGTGGCCACTTAAAAAAAAGTGACGGGACTCAAAGCCATGACTGACAGAAAAGGGCCATTCAGAGAGCTCACTCAAAGTCTGGAGCGAATAGGCTGGCTACCCAGTGGCCCATGGTCAACTCATGGGCCTGCCAGAGCAGCCCCCAGAGACCATTGGTTCACCGCCCTGAGAGTCACCCAACACCAAAGCCAACTGGAAGCGTGGGATGACAGTCATGAGAAGCAATGTGATGCTCCTACCCCAGGGTAGGCAAAGTCTGCACTGTGAGGCAAGAGTGGGCATCACCAAAGTTCTACATTAAAATAAATGAGAGCATCAGAATGTACCAAGTATAGACTATTCCAACCCAAGACAAGTACTGTATTAGCACCAATACAGTAACTACCTAGTACAAGATTTTGGTGATGTCAAGTATTTTATATAACTTAATACTTTCAAGTGTTACAAAATATCCCGAACAAACTTAAAGCACTTCATGAGTCTTCAGAGGCTGCTTTAGATATCAGTGCGCACTGTCCACATGCTGCATTTTTCATTATTATTATGTTTGGCACTCCAATAAGATATGAGCTTTCTAGCCAATTCTAATACTTAAGCATGAGCAGGCACTGAACAGTAAAACAAGCCATCTGGCAGGGGTTATGCCTTCAGGATAGATTTGAGAGGCAATAAAAAAAGCCATAAACCATAAGAATTTAAAGGAAGCAACAAAACCATCAAATGCTTAGCTGCTGCAAGGAAGTGTGGGATGGGCATGGAGCCGTGGGTACTCACTGATGCTTCTTCTGAGACAAAAATAACTCCAGCATTTTAGTAAAAATAATTTTAGTAAAAACATTAAAACAGCCACTCAGAAGCTTGAACACATTTGAAAATAGCAATTATTGTAAATGACAATATACCAACCTGGGCACACTGCACAGAACTTGTGTTACTCCAGAACACTAAGAAGTATACTCATATGCTGACCAGGCCTTCGAGGCACACACTGACTGAATGCCTCAGGTAACCTGACTTTTCAAGCTGAGCTCCAGTGCTTGAAGCTGCTGCAGGTGCACGGTGCAAAGACTCCAGACCATGCAGCGTGCTCACAGCACCAGCAAACAGGGGCTTTGTTTGTAAGGTATACTCCATTTTACAAGTAAATCAAGTAAAGAAAGGGAGGGCAGGATGAGAGAAGAGGAAAATCCCACACCCGAGCCCTGAGGCCAGCTACAGCCATGCAGGCTCCTGACCGACCTCATGATGCAGCTGCTCAGAAGCATGGAGGCTTCTCGCCACACCAGAACCACCTGGAGAAGACAAACCTTTTTTCTCTTTTAAATATTTAAGGGGAAGCACATTTACAAGGAGACCACTCTCCTGCCTGCTTGCCCATCATGCACAGTCCCTTCACGAGGGACCATGGCAATGGGCTTTTGCTCCAGCTCAGCTCAGTATCTGGGCAGACTGTCCTAGCTAGCCTGTCCAAAATCATGGCCCGTCCATCCTCAGAGGAATGTCGCAGCACCGGGCATCAAGCACTTCTCAGAGCACACGAGAACCCTGAGCAGCAATCGTATGTAGCCCAGCACCCCTGGCTGAGTCTTGTCGCTGGTGCCTGTAGATGGCCTGCGCTGCACTTGGGTCATGCCACACCCAGCAGGAGTCCGAGACTCACCACCATGGCCGTCTACTCATGCAACAGTCCATGCAGAGGGCAGCTGGCATAAGCATTCGGAGGCTGTGGGATAGAGGACAGGCAATAATGCTGAGCAAGGACAGAGGTCAGTGAAGAGCTGGCCAGAAAACCGCAAGAAGAAAACTGCGTAAGAAGATACCAGAGATAAAGCAGTTTTGGTAACACAGCAAATGCACTCGGTCAAGTTTGCAACACTAAAGAATAAGGTTTATGCCGTGAGTGTTTTTTCAGAAATGAACTGTAAGTTTTCTCAGACAGACACTGAGTTAAAGGCAAGCTCCTGCTGTTAGGTTAATAATGTAAGTTCTTTAGTACTTTTACTATGTGTAGAGTTGGGTTAGCTGAAATTACTAAAGAGGTACTTTATATCTTAAGCAGTTTCAAGCAGACAGTATTAACTGGGATTTTAGCTAAGACATAAAGTAGATTTTGGCTCAGGAAGAAGCAAGTCACACAGGCGGTGCTCATTAATGAGGTCAGAAAGTTCCCAAAGCCTCCGAAGCCCCAGCTGCCCAACTTGCTCTACGTCATCTAACTATGAACAGTAAGGTAGGCACAGACCAAGCAGTTGGTAATACAGCTTGGCACGCAGACACCGGACGAGAGAGACTGCAGCAAGGGTTTCACGTGATCGTGTGTAATGTTCGTCCACACCTTAGTCTTCGACTTGGGACTGCTTCCGTTCTGCCCCTCCTCAGAAGCGTCATCACCCCGGCCAGAGTTCAGCCATCTTGTCTTCTCTCGCTGCTGCTTCTGAAAACTGTGTCTGAGAGGCGAGCAAGTGCCCGAATCGCCATCACTGGCAAAGGAGTGGCCCGTGACACTGGCAGGGACTTCCACATCGCTGTGCTTTTTAGATCTCTCTCTCAGAGCAGGGTATCGATAGGGGTAGCCAGTTCTGTAGCCCTGTGATTTAAAGAGGGAAAAGCAGTCCGTACTCCAGATCTCAAAACAAAATTTCACTTTGGGTATACGGTACGAGACCATCTCAAAAATAAACAAACAAATAGAGTGGCACCCAAAGGTGTTGGCTTCCACAAGCACACACAAGCACACACAGCCCAAAAAATTTCAAGAACTGGTTCTCAGGTATTTGAGCACATTTGAATTCAGTCTTCAACTTGAGCTTGTGATGATCATCTGCTACACTTCAAAAGCTGTGCCCTACACAACTCACACTTCTGCTGCACCAACTTCCTTGCTAACATCCTCAGAGATAGTCGGGGACATCCTCATTTCACCCATCCAACACTAAGCAGCCAATAGTGGACGCAAACAGATTGACAGAAGACTCTGGGTCCCCATCTCTTGTAACTCTCTCACCTTGTGGCATGGGTGGAACTTACAAACTTGCTTCTAGGCCTTGGCATTCGTTACAGAGGACAAGCATGGATTACACAAAAACAGTAGTGCCTATTTTTTTTTTTTTTTTGTATTTTTCGAGACAGGGTTTCTCTATGTAGCCCTGGCTGTCCTGGAACTCACTCTATAGACCAGGCTGGCTTCGAACTCAGAAATCCGCCTGCCTCTGCCTCCCAGAGTGCTGGGATTACAGGCGTGCGCCACCACCGCCCAGCCAGTAGTGCCTATTTTATGGGTCTCTGTCACACTGCTAGCTCTGTACTGCTAGCTACCATGAATACTGCAGCTACAAAGGAACATTCTCTGGAAGTGGATCATCCCCAGCTGAACTTCCTGACTGCAGCCATCAGACTTCATTGGTGTCTGGGGTGCTGACCCAAGGAAATAATGAAGTGCTGTTTCAAATCATTAAACTTAATCTATTTTGCTACATAACATAGGGGGCCCCAAGATGGCTCAGCAGATGAAGACACTTGCTAATAAACATGACATCTGAGTTCAATCCCTGGAGCCCATGTGGTAGAAGGAGAAAACTGTCTCCTGCAGGCTGCCCTTTGACTTTCACATATATGCCACAGCATATACGATGCCCCACTCAAAATCCAGTTATTTTAAAAAGCACATCATGGGTCAGACAAATGTTTCCTAACTTATCCAATGGTGGGACTATGCCGGCCATATCCACCCATCCTGAGGCTGCACCCTGTGACAGAGGTACTCTAGAAATATTCCCACAAGCAGCAGAGTAGAGGGCTGCTTTGGAAGGCTGAGGTGGTGTCATGAGCATCAGCTGTCAACTTGGAGACATCTCCTAATTGTTAGCTGATATTAGGAGGGCCCAGCTGGCTGTGGGAGGTGCCGTGTCGAGGCAGTTGTAGAAGAAGGGTCGCTGATGGATTCTGCTCTAGCTATTGCTTGGAGTTGCTGGATGTCCTGTGCTGACTTCCCACAATGATAAGTTGTCCAAGCTGCATTCTTAGCTCCCACTAGGTCCAAAGACAAAATTCTATTTAAAGATACATCAAGGGGCTAGAGACATTGCTCAGTAGTTAAGAACACTTACACCTTTTACAGGACCCAAGTTTAGTAACCAGCACCCAAGGTGGGAGGGTCACCACAGCCTGTAACTCCAGCTCCAGCGGATCTATCATCCTCTTGTGGACTCTGTGGGCACTACACTCACACACAAACTCCCAAACAAACACACACATAATTTAAAATAAATTCTTAGAAAGGAAAAAAAGAATAAACTTAGAATGTGTCTCAGTTCGAATGATTGGCTAGCATGTACAGAGCCCTGAGTTTCAGCCCTAGCACCGCATAAAACCAGACATGGTGCCATACACCCTTTAATGCCAGTGCTTGAAAACTACAGACAGTAGGTTCAGGAGTTCAGTCATCCACAGCCACACGGCAAATTTGGAGACATCCTCCTGGCTTCATGAGACTTCATCTAAATCAATCAATCAATCAATCAATAAATAAATAAGTTTATTTTTAAAAAAAATTGTTATGTCATATTTTATTATGATTTAGCCTACAAACATAAACTGGTAATTCTTCAAGACTTTTTAGTATGACACAGCATTCAGATACACATGAAGACAACCATTTTGACTGCTATGAAAAACATTTGAGCTTTAGAACAATAAGCAACATTCTCACCAGATTATCGAGCATCCGCATAAGAGCTTCGAATTCTTGTTCCCCAATCTGCCACTTGGGAGGTGACCCAGAGCCTTCCCCCGCTGGAGTCCCTGGAGAACGGGATTTGGCTTTGTACTTCCCAGGATCCAGCAGAACTACATTGTCTGGTCCCCCAGCACTCGCCAGAGTTCGAACCTTTTCAAAACCAGCAAACAATATGACTTGGATCCACAAAGATCAAGACAGCCAGATGACACAGAGAATACGTAACAATACAGCTCTCCACAGGAAGCAGTAAAACATGTGGTGCACTTCCAGGGATTATAAAGTCATTTTCAGAGATTTTCTTAACAATGACAACATATGGACAGCAGTAAGGAATGGGAACGTTTGCTTATTACCTGACAGATGTCAGGGCTGGATGGCGGGGCAGCAGGAGCGGGAGGCCAAGCAGAGCAGTATGAGGCATACTGACTGACACTGACAAGCAAAACACTTGTAGGTTTCTACTCTAGACTTTCAAAAGGATACTGAAGGGCGAGTGCAGTAATATTTAGAGAATATGCATAAAGCTATAGCACACACCAATACTCCAAAAGTGATACGTGCATGTGTGTATGAAAAATTAGAAATGAAAACTCCAGAAATCTTTCTAAGTTCCAAATAATGAGCTTGCCATGGCTAAAGGATTGCTCAAAGCTTCACTCATGGAAAACAAGTATTAGAAAATCCACACGAACCCCAGAGACATCCAAATAAACCATTAGCTAAATGGAATGGCCTACCTGGATCTCACACGCAACCACAAGGTTATGGATGTAATAGAAGGCCTCCTCCACACTCTCTCCGACTGACACAAGCCCGTGATTCCGGAGAATGAGAACCTGAGGGAAGCAAGGGAGCTCTGTGGAACAAGGCGCCAAGGCTCACCCTTCTAGGCTCTACAACTGAAAATACTACAAGATGCTACTGACCTTGCTTTTAGGGCCCAGATTTTTCTGAATCAAAATTTTTTCCTCTTCATCAACCAGAATGCCGTGATAGTCATGATAAGCAACATCTCCAAGGGAAAGTGCCTCCGGGGAAATAGGCAAGAGTCCACACTTCATTGCAGAGACCTGGACAGCAAGTGGTCACCATAACAAAGAAAAGCCACAGTTAAGCAGCAACTCAAGACCCACGAATGCGTTCCTCACAGAGATAAAATGACACTGATGCATGTTTAGCTTCATTTTCTTGTTGGGAATAAATGAACCCATAAACTTAGATTTCATCTTCACTTCCAGGGCCCCTGACAGCAGCTGGGAGAACTTGGGAGAGAAAGCATGACTGGGGTTTTCCAGAGGTTACAGATGCTGTGCCAGTCAGCGGTCATCATGGCTTAGGGAGAGGACCACAACAGGCCCTCTGAGGACCGTGTCTCAAGGGGAAAAGTTTCAAGTGCTAAGGTTTTGTTCATGTTTTATTTTAGGCTGTAGGTAAGAGAAAAATATCTGAAAGTTTCATAAAAAGTAATTTATAACAAATGGACAATTACATACTTATAATTCCTCTATATTTATTTAAGTAAATTAAGTGTTGTTGGAATCGTTTGGTTTTGGTCTGGAGTTCACTATGTAGACCAGGCTGGTCTTGAGCTCACAAAGATCTGCCTGCCTCCTCCTTGAGTACTGGGATTAAAGGTGTGTGCCACTATGCCCAGAAATATAGTAAAGTTTTTAAGTAAAAAAATTTTTTAAAAGTTTTAAAGTAAAGTTGAGTCTCAAATAAAACATTCTGAGTAGCCAGACATGGTGGGTTAGGCCTGTCTGTCAGCCCAGCTCCTCACAGACTAGGACAGAATGATCACAAGTTCAAAAAGCAGCCTGGGCTACAGAGTAAAACTGACTCAAAAAATAAAGTACAAAGGACAAGCTCAGCATACAGCACGGGGCTCATTTGCATAAGGCCCGAGCTTCAATCCTCAGCACTACAAACAAACAAACATTTACCCAGCTTTTGTGTGCCTAAAACTCCCTCACATCTATTGCAGAATGTGCTGACTTTTAGCATTCACTTAAGCCAAGATGGTAGTTGAAGCCTTTAGTCCTAGCACTCTGGTGGCCAGAGCAGGTGACTCTGTGAGCTCAGGGCTATCCTGGTTATGCCTTACCTATAACTCATTCTGAGTTATAGAGTTCAAGGGTATCCAAGGCTACACAGTGGGACCCTGTCTCAAAAAACAAGATAAGGAAAAAAATAAAAATAAAAGAAACATATTCAGGGCTTGAGAGATGGCTCAGGAGGTTAAGAGCACTGACTGCTCTTCCAGAGGTCCTGAGTTCAAATCCCAGCAACCACATGGTGGCTCACAATCATCTGTAATGAGATGCCCTCTTTTGGTGTGTCTGAAAACAGCTACAGTGTACTCACGTAACAAAAAATAAATATTAAAAAAAGAAACATATTCAGTTGCATAAGTACAGATTTGTACTTCTCACCCTGAGAGGCTGAGGCAGGACAATCATCACATGTTCAAAGACAACTTAGACTACATTAGGAGACCTTGTCCTAGAAGGTTGAGGCAAAAGAATTGCTACAAGTAGCTATACAGTTCCAGGTCAGCCAGGACTGCATAGTAATGGTCTATCTTTGGAATGGGAGGGAGGGAGGGAGAGAGGGAGGGAGGCAGGCAGGCAGGCAAGGAAGAGGGGAAAGCAAGTCAAACTAGAGGCTGAGGGTATAGCTCAGGGTTAGAATTATGTAGGCTTCGTTCTATCCCAGAAAGAGGATTTTAAAATAGAAAAGCCAAACAGTTGAGAAGCCTTTTGAGAAGTCCCGTATGTAAGTGTGTCTGCTGTCTATGAGAGTAGAGGTGGGTGAACCAGAAGACAACACCAAGAGTCCTGGTCCACTGCTCTTCACCGCATTCCCTTGAGACCATGCCTTTCACTAAACCTAGAGCTGAGCTGGTAGCCATGAAGCCCAGTGGTCTTCCTGGTCCGCCTGTCAGAGATGAGGTTACAAGCACGCATGCAACCACATACAGTTTGTCTGTGGATCCTAGGTATCTGAATTAAAGTTCTTTTGCTTGAGAAGTAAACCCTCTGCTGAGCCATCTCACCAGGTTCAAACATACGTGTGTGTGCGTGTATATATAAAATTATGACTTATTAACTTCCTACAACAAGCAAAGGCAAGTCAGAGCTTTCAAACCTGTGAAGAAAGCTGGGCATACATGGCACATGCCTTTAGTCCCAGCTTCTGTGAGGCAGAGGCAGATGGATCTCTGTGAATATAAAGCCAACCTGGTCTACACAGTGAGTT
Organism: Apodemus sylvaticus; assembly: GCF_947179515.1. Lineage (NCBI taxonomy): Eukaryota > Metazoa > Chordata > Mammalia > Rodentia > Muridae > Apodemus > Apodemus sylvaticus. Next base: position 76,426,928 of record NC_067482.1, read on the forward strand.
CCAGGACAGCCAAAGATACATAGTTGAGACCCTGTTTTGAAAAAATAAAAACAAAACCAAAGAAACAAACAAAATGAGACGTACAAAGCTCCCCGCGTGGCACACTCACCGCAGCCCCTGCCGGGGTGTGAATGTGCACAATACACTTGGCGTCTGGTCGTGCAGCATAAATTGCAGAATGCAAAGTGAAGCCAGCCTGATTTACTCCTAGGTTAGTACTTCCACGATCTACTATATCTCCTTGTAGATTGACCTTAACCTGCAAATAAAGAAGCAAACCTTTAAATATCAAGAAGAATTCAAAGTACCCTTACTAGAAAACACTGAAGGCTAAGAAAAACTGTCTATAACTTCTTTTAAAGGTTCCTCCTCAACTAACCACACTTGCATATGTTCAGTTAGGCTCTGCAACTGGACGTGAGGGCACTTAAAGATCTACTAGAAGTGTTATAAACCCAATGGATGCCAAAGAGAAGGGTATTCTCACCAAGCTGGATGCGGTCACTTCACTGTAGAGAAGTCCAAAAGGTACGATGAGGAAGTGTTCCTGCTCAGAGTTCACTCTGGTCTACGGGAAAACGCCTGAGTCAGCACGGAAGTAATTTTACAGAGGTAAAATTACCTGTGTCACTTACAGGACACAAACTCACAGGTGAATGACTAGGTAGGAACTAAAGCTTACAGTCTACCACAAAGCTAGGATGATCCGTACAGCAATTTAACTTATCATATACATACTGGTCACAATGAAAACAAGCCAAACAACCCAGTTCTATATTCAACCTCTGCCAGGTCATTGTAAGGTCATTCTGATGCAACCAGTCTAATGGGAAAATGGTGCCAAACCTCAGAAGAAGAATAATGAAACAAACATCTTTTAAAAAAAAAAGTTTTTCAAGGAGCTAGAAAAATGGCTCAAACATTAAAAGCACTTGGTGCTCTTGCAGAGGACCTGGTTCTGCTTGCCAGAGTTCTTATCAGGTAGTTCCCAACAACCTCTAACTCCAGTTCCAGGAGATCCAACCCCAGTTTGGACTCTGTGAATACCTGCATATATATGGTAAACACACAGACAAGAAAGCACATACACATAAACATAAAATAGATAAAAGTTTCCAATTAGATTTTGTTAATACACAAACCTGGAGGACAATGGGAAGATGGTAATATTCACAAATGAGCACAATCTTTCCTCAATGTTTGATATAGTTTAGATATAGTTTAGAAAGTCCCGATACCAAAATATCATCACCCTCTGGCTACTCTGCATCGTCCACAGTGTTTATCTCTCTCTCTCTACAATTCCTTCAGCACAGAAAGGCACAATATACCCAGCGTATATCAAAACAGCAGGAATATAGCAGTAAAAAAGAAGAGACCTTCCCCCAGTAAAATAAATAAATAAATAAATAATAAAGAAATACATACATACATACATACATACATAAGATCTCATTTTGATAAGAAACTGTTTTGGGGGCCTAGAGAGATAGTTCAGTGGTTAAGAGCACTGATTGCTCTTCCAAAGATCCTGAGTTCAAATCCCAGCAACCACATGGTAGCTCAAAACCATCTCTAAAGAGATCTAATGCCCTCTTCTAGTGCATCTGAAGAGAGCTACAGTGTACTTAGATATAGTAATAAATAAATCTTTAGGGCCAGAGCGAGCATGGCCGACCGGAGTGAACAGAGGCACAGAATTCAAATTCCCAGCAACCACATGATGGCTCACAACCATCAGTACAGCTACAGGGTACTCACATGGCTTTTTTTTTTTTTTTTTTTTTTTTTTTTGGATAGACTTAAGTGCTTTTCTACAGGGCTGAAGCATGCCTGTGATCTCAGCACTTGGGAAGCTAAAATAGAATGATCCTGAGTCCTCACGGATTAGACATAAGCATGGTGCACACATGCTGTGTTAGCAAACCCCACAGCACTAGCTAAGCTTAGGTACAGTATTTATAGAGGGAGTAAAAGGGAAAGGAAGAAGGGCGAGAAAAGACAGTGAGAAGACTTAATTTCCTGCTTACTAAGATGTGGACAATTTTTCATATAATAGTTCTTATTTCTGTAAAGATAAAGTATTTTCTTGTATTTTGTTCATTTTATATTGATTTATCCATTTTTTTTCTTTTTTTCCCTGAGGCCAGCCTGGCCTATATAGCAAATTCCAAGTCAGCCAGAGCTATAGACAACCTTTTCTCAAAAAATAACAATATACAATTCTAATTGTAAGCTTAACATAGTAAATGTTTTAATAGAAAACACCTAGCCAGGCGGTGGTGATGCACGCCCGTAATCCCAGCACTCTGGGAGGCAGAGGCAGGCGGATTTCTAAGTTTGAGGCCAGCCAGGTCTACAGAGTGAGTTCCAGGACAGCCAGGGCTATACAGAGAAACCCTGTCTCGAAAAAACCAAATCCAGAAAACACTTAAAATATCCAATTCTTAGTCTAAAGCAAAAGGTGTTACAGAATTCAGACATCAAATGAAAGGAGGGCATTTCTGAGCAGATGTCTTCAGCGGTGGTCTTGTCTACCTCCCCTGCTCCTCTGTAATGAGGATGGGCAGCCCCAAGCACACCCCAGCACGCAGGAGGAAGGGTGGACTTGCTACAGAGATGGATACTACATCCCTGATATCCAATGCACTGGCCAGACCTTCACCTCAGAGCTCAGCATTCCATGGACTCTAGACTGGAGCTGAGACGATCGCCAGTGACGACGTTGACTAAGACATGTGCAAAGACTTGACACAGGACAGAAAGGTCTGCGCACCAGCTAAGAATCACCAAGAGAGGCTCCTCAGCCCAGTATCCAGCTGGGCCGCTGGCTTGCCCTTTCCCTTCCCCAAGGCTTCTCTAAATCTGATACCACGTTAAAGACCTAAGTCCCTCTGTCCTCTTCAAGCCTCTGACACCTGCCAGTACTAGAAAATCCCCTGAGCAGAAAATCCCTGACCCTCTTCCAGAGTAAGGACAAAATGACTCTTAGCAATTGTTTTTGCACTAATACTGCTAATATCTCTCCCCTGTTAAGTATCTACATAATATCTGGATGGTATGATGGTATCCAACGATAAAACAAATAGATATCATAAACCTTAATAACAAAACCAAAAATACTCTAAAATTTAAAAAGTCAAAAGAGTAGGATGGTTTCTTCTTTTATTAAAGATTCCCTGATTTCAGTTTATAAAGTAAAATAAAATATTTTTGGTAACTTGAATTTTTTAACTCTGTATTAATAACCAAATATCACTTATAGCCAGAACAGTAAACATTTAACTAGCATTTTAATTTTGTCAATGCCAAGCAAAAAAATTTTTTTCGAGACACGGTTTCTCTGTATAACCCTGGCTATCCTGGAACTCATTCTGTAAACCAGGCTGGCCTCGAACTCAGAAATCCTCCCACTTCTGCCTCCCTAGTGCTGGTGCGCCACCACTGCCCAACAGTGCCAAACAAATTACAGGGAAGAGGGGAAAGACTCATTAATTTAAGTCAAAGTCACTAAAATAGCATTCACAAGAGGGTGAGTTATACATGGCACCTTTAAAACATACAAATAAGCTGCCGTCAGAGCCCGGCCCCACACTTCCTATTCCTATTACAGCTGTAACATCTTCCTAGAACCTATTAGCATTAAACCTGAGCTTTCTGGCCAGTCCAGTCAGCTGGAAAGGCCAGCAGATGGTCAGTGGCAAATAAACTAAACTAACTGGTCCTACTGCTCAGCTACCAAGGTTTCTACTGAGGTCTTTTTCACAATTTCCTAAAGTAATTTCAGTTCGTCCTGGTGGCATACCTACACAGTGCCAGACACTGCTCCTGGTCCCAGGCCCACAAGAGGGGGCACAGAGCAGCTCTGCTTACACAGCTGGTACTCCTGTGACAACTATGCCATAAGACTGCACAGTTGGGTGTCAGTCACTGCTACATGGAACACAAGACTGCATTCTAACAGTAACGGCGTGAGTGGACAGAAGGAGGCAACCTGGCATCTGCAGTAAGGATTACACCACACTGCTAACGAGGGAAGCACTAGAGTGTAACTTCAGGTTTCACATCCCCAGAGCCCAGGACGGAGCTGGACTAGGCACTCCTCACAAGCTCACTCGTGGAAACCTCCACTCGTACATGAAGAAAGGCTTAAGCAGGCTAAGCAGTTGCTGACATCTGTTGCCGCAAAGCAAACAGCAGCACCAGTGTGATTGTGATGCCATGATTCCAAATCTCTCTTTAGGCCTCTGTAACACCTACAGAAGGTATGCTTGTTGCAATAGGCAGGTATAATGGTAATTTTAAAAAATTCAGGATTGTCAAGTTGGAGTCAATCTGGGTCACAAACTGAGTTAAAACCAGCCTCAAAAAATAGTGAAAGTGCAGGCTGAGAGGCACCCAGCACTGAGTGCTGTTTTCTCTTCCAAAGAGATCCAAGTTCAGTACCAGCACCCACAGTGGCTTACAACGCCCTAACACTCGAGTTTCAAGGGACCCAACACAATCCTCCAGCCTCATTGAGCATCTGCACACACACAGGAAGACAGACAGACACACACACACACAAAACTTTTGAAAACAGTGAAGCTTTAGCTCTTCTGTTTATACATGTTTATATTATGTTTATATTTACATGGTGGCACACGCCTGTAATCCCAACACTCTGAGAGGCAGAGGCAAGCAGATTTCTGAGTTCGAGGCCAGCCTGGTCTACAGAGTGAGTTCCAGGACAGCCAGGGCTATACAGAGAAACCCTGTCTCGAAAAAACCAAATCCAAAAAAAAAAAAAAAAAAAAAAAAGGAGACAGGGTCACATGTAGCTCACATTAGCATTCATAGCATTCAAACAATCAAGAATGATCATGAATTTCATTTTTTTACATTCATTCATTCATTCATTGGTGCAATGTAGGCATTTGCCACAGCACCTGTGTGAGGGCTAGAGAACACTTGGAGGGATCCTTCCTTCCTTCCTTCCTTCCTTTTCACCATGTGGGTTCCAGGGACTGAATTCAGGCAACATAAACCCAGCAAAGCACATTACTGAAATGATGTGTCATGAAAGCAAGCTAGACAAAGGAGAAAGTGAAGAAAGGACTGATCAGTTAGGAAAAGGGGGGCACCGTGCACAAGGCAGAGTTCATGCAGGTCCCTCACACAACCTGAGCCGGAACAATTGAGTCAGTCCAGAGAAAGCAGACAGCCAGTAACATTGGTACAAAAACGAAGGGAGGACAGAGGCCCTGATAATGCTGGGAAGGGAACAAAACTGGAGAAACTGAAAAACCACACACAGGCAGAGAAGGCTTTGACCAGAGTCAGGAAGACAGCATTATTATTCTTAGATTTGTAAGTCATGAGTGAATTTTAGGAATGGCTTCTAATTTGGTAAACACATTAATTAGGTTAGAAAGATGTTTTAAAAAACTACTCTCATAACTTTTAACCCACGCATGCCAATTCTTGTGTTCTGCAGCAAGGAATGCAAATTGAGGGTGTTCTAAGATCTATTAACTATGTAAGATAAGCCAGTGCTACACACTTAAGCCACAGAGTCCTCACCCAGCCAGCCGCCTCTCTGGACTAAGCCGCAGCACTCAGTCATGAGTCTGGAGTACTCACTGTTATATGATTGTAGATAAGCTGAGACCACCCAAAGAGATCTGCTAGTCTGTAAAACGCTGCCAGTTTACACCGCAGTAACTTCTCCCCCTTGTCATATGCAATAGAATCAGATCCTCTAAGGTCATTCACAGGAGTAACCATACCAAGACCTAAAATAAAGAAAAACAAAAGTCAAACATTTTTATACATTTTATTGGTAATTTTTTTGTCCATATTAGACCATAAAATTTCAGAAATTTCAATGACAGAAAGACAATGTTCTCTCTGGCATTAATATATAGTTCAAAAATAGATTTAAAATGTAGTGAAATTTGTGAGATGCAGTAAAGAATAGATTAGAAGAAAATGTAGAGCCTCTGGCTGGGGGCTGTCTCGGGTGCTGCGTGTCAGGAGAAGCCTAAAGACTAGACTGTAGGAAAAACCAAAGCCATATTTTGAAAAGCTGTCTTACAGGTATTTCATCAGTGTGTAAGACATGAATCTGAAAGAGCCAGCAGTTTGGTTCTTGAAAGATCTCTGAATAGTGTTCAGTTACTTCAGTGAGTAGGTCAGGAACAAGTCATGAGGCAGGGACAAAGACAAACCCAGTAATGGTATTTCCTCTAACAATAAATGAGTTGTGGTGATGAGGGACAGTGAAGTCTACCACATGGGTAACATCTATCACAAGACAACATAGCAGAGAGTATGAGTGTTCTGATCAGGCTTCGGATATGTGGTATATCAATCAGTAGGTACATGGAAAGTGGGGCTCGAGGATCTGTGTAAGGAAAGGTGGACTGTGGTGAATACATGGATAAAAATGAGGCAGCAACAGCAATCATAGCTGGTGACATAGTTCGGAGTAATCGGGTAAAAGAAAATGCATAGAGCAGATGATTCTTCCTTGATCACTGTTTGGTACTTCCCAAATCATGCACAGTCTGTAGTCTTATTTCCCAGGTGATGATGGCATATGCTTTTAAGTCCAGCACTTGAGAAGCAGAAGCAGGCGGATCTCTGCTCTACAAATGAAGTCCCAGGACAGCAGAACTACACAGAGAAACTCTGTCTCACCCCTACCCGCCCTCCCAAAAACCAAACCCCTCATTCTGTATATTGTCCAGTGCGTACTCACATACTCATGTGGCTCACATGAGAAAGCTCAGAGCCTTGTCTGGAAGGTTACAGAGCACGGACAGAGCCAAGAACTACTCACTCATGTTCAGGGCAGCCATTCCTCCTTGTGGAGCTGCTGGGTAGACGTTTGGTACACTTGCTGTCATGAAATCTGCAATCTGCTGCAATGCCAACAGGCCTGTGGGGTTCTTCCCCTTCTTAAACTGCTCTTGTATCATGGACTCCAGCTCTTCACAAAAGGCCTACAACGCATATTAAAATGTCACACACTTTCTATTGGGAGTGCTATTATTTTATTAGAGTGAGTGTAGAACTATCAAATAAATGTTTTCACCCAGTGCTAGAGCAACAAACAGTGGTCTGAACATTTCACTTCTGAGAATATGAACTGATATATTCCTTTTTATAAGTAATTTAACAAAATAAAAGCTTAAAACTTAGAACAGGATTCAACTAATGGAAATCTATTTTAAGGAAATATAAGGAATACATGTAAATACTTAGTCATAGGTAATTAATCTCAGCATCACATTTTAAAAAGTAGGCCACATTTTAGAAATTAAAAAACAGATTCAACATGCTGAGAATTCTACAGATGCATTTAACAGGAAAATCTTAAAATCAATTGAGGCATAAAACTGTTGATATATTTTTGAGTAAAAAGTTAATATAGTCAGTTTTTATAAGAATTAAAATCTCAACTATAAAAAGATTAAAAGTATATCAAATGATAATTACAATTCTCGGGAGCAAGATTATTGATAACTTTTATATTCTACTATGGGCTTTTTTGTATTTTCTTTAAAATAGGAAATTGTTTTGTTAAAGTAGAAAGAACTGCAGGGCGATGCACAACTGTCATCCTCTGAAGGGAGCGGCTCAAGGTCAGCCTAAGCTACACAGCAACACAACACTGACAGTCAGAAGCAGCCTCACTACAGGAAACCCTACATAAAGCAACTTTCTTCATGTAGAAGAAGAAAAATAGGCATAAGATAGAAGTCCTAACATCTGGGAGGCTGAAGCAGGAGGATTGCAAGTTCAAGGCCACCTTGAGCTACATAGTGAGACTCTGTCAATTAAAGCATTAAAAAAAGAAAAGAAAAAAACCTTCTTTTATTAAATAATCCTAAATATTATTTAGGCAAAAATATATGGTAGATTGATAATGATTTTCACATTAAGTCATTAGTATAATAGGACAGATGTTTCTATGTTGTTGTGGTTTTGGTATTTTGGAATAGAGTCTAACAGCTACCTAGACATAGGTAGCTGGAATTCTCTATGTAGACCAGACCTTGAATCCTCCTGCTTTAGTTTTCGAATACTGAGATTATAGGTATATACTACCACACCTAGTTGAGGTATTTTTAACTTTCCTGATCACATAGCTTAAAAGAAATAAATCTTTTTTTCCAAATAATTATAAATGATATCTCAGATGAAAACATGAATTCACTGGATGATCCATCTAACTCTAAGTACTCAGTGATTCCAAATTAAACTTACTTGTAGCTTTTGTTGCTTAACATGAAAACCTAATGAAAGAATTTGCCAAAGAGCAGTCTAGTACACCTGTCACCCAGACAAGTGTGACAGCAAATGTGTGACTGCCAGTCGGTTGGAGTGTTGTTGGTCAAGAGCCTCTGCAAAGCCAAGGCCTACCACCTCACGACAGTCAGTGTCCGTAGCTCTGTCATCAGTCAGTGAAGGAGGGAAAGCAAGGATGAGAGCAGTGACTCAGCAAAGCAGAGCTACGATCTTGTCTGTTCTCAATCGTAACGCATGGGGATACATGTAAAAACACACAAATGCATGGGGATACATGTAAAAACACGCAAATGCATGGGGATACATGTAAAAACACACACAAAGACTAAACAAACTGCCTCCCACTGCACATCACGGGGCACTGGCCATCACGCCACAACCTCAAACCCAGCCTGGGCTACATAAAGGAACTACTTTAAAACAAAAGCTGAACACAGTAGCATGCTTATGCTTCAGTTTAAAGGGAGTCCTGTCCTCATGAAGCCTCAGTCTGAAAAGGCAAACAATCCATTGCCATGCTTTCCAAATATACATACATATTTATGGGAATCCAATTTAAATGCACTACCATTAGACCTGTTAGGCACTGAAGACTCTGACAGGTCAGACAATCCATACCTTCAAGGAACAAAGATGCAGGAAGGAAAGAGCAGGTTACAAGGGTCTCCCACACTGTCAGCGCTTCAGGTAGCATTTATGTACAATATGGATGGGTCGGCTTGGAGCTGGCTTAGCGATGAGTGAGGGCCTCGAGATACCTACATGGTTGCCTGGGTTTTCCCTCCAGCCGGCACTCACTGCCCAAGGCTCCTGTGTAGGAGCTGCTGTGTAACAAGCCCTGAGGGCTCAACATCGACACTCTAACCTTCCTCAGGAGACCTTTCTCCGGTGCTCTCCATTCCCCTCTGCCTCTCACTTCTGCAGCCACGCTCTAGACCTATTGAAATCCACAAACAGACTCTCCCACCAGCCCCATCCCGTATCCACATCACCCTTTCCTCCACCCCACTGGGATTCTAACATTCCCCACCACTCCTCCTCACCTTCTTGACAGCCCTGTGTCCTTCATTAAGCTCAGATCCACAGTAATCATTTTTCTAATTCTACCATTTCAAGTGGCAAACCCTAATGAGCTCAAATACTACTTTTCTTCCCTTCTACTAATGTTTCACAAAGGTAAAAGAAGGCATGAAGGCCAGCCCACACCAACACGATACCCTGTCTGCAAGTTCATGGCCTCTGACTTCAAGTTCCCCTTCACATTAACCTGACTAACTTGATTTTTCCTTCCCCTTTTTTATTTGGTGAGGGCTAATAGCAAACATCATCCAAAAGAGACCAGATGGGCAAGGTACTAAGATAAGAAGTCGTGCTGGGCAGGGGTGATGCACGCCTTTAATCCCAGCACACAGAAGGCAGAGGCAGATGGATTGCTCTGAGTTTCAGCCAGCCTGGTTTATAGAACAAGTTCCAGGACAGTGAGGGCTACACAGAGGAAGCAGGCCTGTCTCAGTCTGTGGGATGTCCCTGCACATCAACACGTCCCGCATCAGCTCTCTGTACTGGGTACAACTACTGCTGTCCAACTGCCCGCCACCAGCATCTTCACTTCTTCCTCAGCCACCTGCTCGTCCAGTATGCCAGCATTCCACACCTGACAAACCGTTCCCTTCCTTGTCAGATCCAAAGGCCTTCTACGGAATCCTCACAGGACCCTGGACCTTGCTCTTGTCTGCAGGAAATGTTGAAATGGGCAGGAAATGTTCATCACCACTGGGGTTCCCCAGGCCGTGAGCACCTCAGCATTAGCAGGATTCTGGCCCAGGATGCTCATCACAGACCCACATTGGCTGTAAGGAATCATCTACTCAGTCAAACAGCTCAAAGGACACCTGCAGGCTCGAAGGATACCTACAGGACCTTCTCCTACAGTAATGTCTCTCAGCTTTCTTTAAGACAAGGCCTCCCTGTGCATCCCTGGGTAGCTCGAACTCACAGAGATCTGTCGGACTTTGAATACTAAAATTAAAGGGATTAGTAACCATGTTGGGTGGGGGAGGAGGAGAACTGTTCTCTTCTCCTCTCCCTCTGTCCCCTCTTCCCTCTCCTTACTTTTTCTAAGCTTTTTGTATTCATTGAGAAGTGCAGACCTGCCTTTATCACATTCATGATATTCTGTCTCAGGATATCAGAGCCAAGTAAACCAGGAATAAATTCCCTTTCTCTTGTAAGACCTTTTGCCAGGTACTTAGTCATGGTAACTGGAAAGGTAATACAGTAACATTCCTACACTGCCTCGGCTCCTGGACATGCCCAGCTCCTCACCAGTGCTGTGGGACTACTCTAGCCACTAATACTCCAGAGGAACAGACCTACACGATCTCAGTACAGACTTTTCTCACAACACAAGCCTATGTTTAAAACAAAACCAAAAAAACTTTAGAGACTATGGTAGTTCCAGATGTAAAAGAAAAAAAAGTTAAAAAGCCAGAACAGAAAGCCCTCAGTTTCACTCACTGTTAACCCTAATATTATTAGTTACTGAACTAGTGACTTTTCTGTTACTGTGATAAAACACCATGACCAAAGGGAATTATAGAAGAGTTTATTTTGCTTATAGTTCCAGAAATTCATCATGGTAGGGAGGCACGCAGCCAGCAGGCATGGGAGCAGGAAGCTGAAATCCAACATCTTCAGCCGCGAGCAGGAAGCAGAGAACTGACTGGAAGTGGTACAATTATAGTACTGTACGCCCACTCCTGCTCACAGTGGTGTTCCTCCTCCAGAAAGGCTCTACCTCCTAAAGGTCCTACACCTCCCCAATCAAAGCCACAGCTGGAGGTCAAGTATCTGAATACCTGAGTTGTGGGGAACGTTCTCATTCAAACCACCAGTTACCAAAGCACTGTGGTCGAATGAAGGCGGCACCAGGCTGTAGTGCTTTGCTGTCCTCTCTACTGTCCCTCCTTGTTCTGTTCTAGAGCTCACTGCATTTGGACCAGCAAGACTCCAGTGCTCTCAACACCGTGTGAGGAAGCATCTTCCTCCCTGCCCCTTACCCCCTCAGAGCCTGGCACGGCCCTGCGCACACGAGGTGTGCAGAGCTCAGTCCCCCTCTACCTCCCGCACACTTAGCTCCCTGTGTTTCCTTCCAGCTCCTCCTTCTCACTTCCTCTATCCCACCATCATTCCACTTTCTAAGTCAATCTCCAACAAGTCTCTCTCTCTCCACGCTTAACCTAATTACGGTTCTTACTCTCTTCCGTTTGGAAGATGGCTACCATGTACTGAAGTCAGAATCCCTTCCTTAAATTTCAATTCTGTCTGTTTCCTGTCAGCAATCTCCAGTACCTCCATACTTAGAGAACAATTCAAGTTCCTATTTCAATCTATACAGCCCTCCAGAATCCATTCTAACTGTCCTCCCTCCGCCACCTTGGAGACACCAGCTATACTAACTTCTGCCTCCTCAAGCCTCCTCAAGCACACCCCTACCTCAAGAAATCACCTAAGCCCACTTCTCAAGCTGGAATGTTCCTGTTCTTGATACCTACATGGCCAGGTCCTTCAGGCTCCAGAGTGAAGTTAACAAGCCCTCCCCAGAGAGGCCTTCTGACAGAGCCACACTCAGTTCAGCACTCCGCTGCTTTTAGCCCTGCACATGACTGTGTTTAATCATTTACTGCCTTCAACTGGAATGTCTACATGTGACCTTTATATTCATCAAGTTCTGCACAGATCTGAGCACTTTCTCATTATACCTTAATAACAATGCAGTCGAATCCAAACTACTAAAGTCCTGCCTCAAAGTCTTGCTTACTGCTAAGTCCTCAGTTCAAATCCATATGCCCTCACAGCATATAAGACAGCATGATTGTTTAAAAGTCAACGACACCTTCCAAAAATATTAACAGGACAAAGTAAAACTAGATTAGAAGGACGGAAGGGGAAAGACTACAGCATCATAATCAAGTGTCACCTAGGAGACACTCGGTAGGTACGACTGTGGCCCACAGTGCTGACTGTAACAAATCAGGTGCTATTTATTAGCTTAGCTATGACCAAGAACAAGTGAAGGCCATAATGAGTGTCCCTTATTCAAAACATTTAGGGTTGGAATAAGAATTATTTCAGATTTTGGAGTATTTGCACATGCTTTATCAGTTGATCATACAAACATCTCAAATGTTCTCAAATCCAAATGTTTTAACCAATATGGTAATGCTTAAAATATTTGTCTTGGATTTTTTAAATAGGGATGCTTGACCTGTATTTTGAAGAAAATTGAATTTTACATTGTTACAGTGTACAATTACAATTTACAAGTGTTTATAAAAAACCACTTTGGACCAACAGTAAAGATAGTTCAAGGTAGAAATTAATATCTATCCTTTATAATTCTACAATCTTCTAATTACGTCTGCTAACACAAACCAAACAGATTTTTTCAACAAGTTTCTATAAGCCTAAACACTAGGCCGGGCAGTGGTGGCACACGCCTGTAATCCCAGCACTCTGGGAGGCAGAGGCAGGTGGATTTCTGAGTTCGAGGCCAGCCTGGTCTACAAAGTGAGTTCCAGGATAGCCAGGGCTATACAGAGAAACCCTGTCTAGAGAAAAACAAAAAACAAAAAACAAAACAAAAAAAAAATCCCAAAAAAAACAAACAAAACAAAAAAGCATGAACACTGATGTGCTGTGTAATGAGAACTGACTATGCCATCCAAACAACAGGCCCGGGAGTGCCGGAATCACAAGGAAGCTGGCCAAATATATTGTGAATAAACTTTTTCTTACAGGACTCTGTAGAATCATAGACACCCTCTTCTTCTGCTCCATCATATTGAAGTCCTGACGAAGGTCTGGTGCCATGTTCCTCTCCCGCAAATATTCTGGATTGTTCTCATCGACTCTGTCAAAGTACCTCTCCTTGTGAGGGGCTGTGGTTGGAGGTGGTGAGGTCACCACTGCGGCCCGCGTGTCACCATTCATTGCACAGATTCCCTAGGGTCCTACAGAATGAAAATAAAAGACATGTTTGTGTTCAAATCAATGCCCATCAGGATTTCATTATGAGGACATCAACCTCTGAAATACATGCTTCTGTGTATTTCAGACATGCTGGCTCCTTTATGGTTCAGAAGCACTTGACTGTCAATCATTCCTTCCCTCCACTAATCAATGCTGTATTTTGTTCTAGCCATTGTTTATTAGAGCATAGAAGAACAATCTAACAATGCTATTATGCATGTCCTCTGACAAACCCAAAAGGAGTAAGAAATTTAAACTTGACTATAATTAATACTTAGATTTATCCTACATTGACAGGCAAACTTTGGAAATGTTAAAGCAAAACCTTTTTTGTTTGTTTGTTTGCTTTGTTTTGTTTTATTTTGTTTGTGTGTGTCTGTAGACCAGGTTTGCTCTGGAGTACTGGGATTCAAAGTATATCACCACATCACTCCAGCACCAATCATTTTTAAAGCTAAGAAAACATCTGACCATAGTAGTTTATGTGTATAATCCCAGCACTATTTTCCCCGAGACAAGGTTCCTCCATGTAGCCCTGGCTGCCCTAGAATTCACACTGTAGACCAGGTTAGTCTCAAACTCACACAGATCCACCTGCCTCTGGCCCCCAAGTGTGCTTGAGATATACAAGAGGAGGATCAGGAATTCAAAGATATCACAGGCTATCTAGTGAGTTCCAAGCCAGTCTAGACTACATGAGACCCCGTCTCCAAATATACAAAAAAATTAATTCATCTGGAAAAACATGAGGGCTGAGATTCAAACCAAAGCAATGTAGCTCAGGCTTTCTTTGGTTCCTAACCTCTCAGAACTGCACCATACATGACAAAGATGACAAGTGCAGCCGTGGCAAACCAGGAGATACAGGTAACAATGCCCTTTGAGAGAGAGAGACAGGAAGCTGAGGCTTGAGGCAGCTCAGCAGGTAGAGAGAACTTGTGGTTCTTCCCATGTTCCCAAGATTTGTTCCTAAGACCCACACTGGGCAGCTAAAAACCAGTTACTAGTGTCAGCACCCTCTTCTGCTTCTCAGGGATGCAAGCACATTCACACAACCACAAACAAGTTTTAAAAGAGAAAGATGGGAGGTCATGGCTGTGCAGACTGGCCTTTAACCCCCACAGACTTAAAGCTCTTGTACTGACCTTCGTAATGCCCGTCATACGAGTGAGTGTGCACACATGCAGAGCCACACATGAAGCACACATGGAAGAAAACTTATTTTTTTTAAATAGCTCTTTTTTTTTATGTATATGAGTACACTGTAGCTGTCTTCGGACACACCAGAAAAGGATAGCAGATCCCATTACAGATAGTTTTTTGAGCCACCATGTGATTGCTAGGAATTGAACTCAGGACCTCTGAAAGAGAAGTCAGCGCTCTTAACCGCTGAGCCATCTCTCCAGCCCCAAGAAGAAAACTTCTAAAGACAACTTTCTCTATCAAAGGCTCCAGATCACCAATATTTCAGATCTTTTACAGCAATCACCTTTACCTGCTGAGCCATTTTGTGGACCCTACCTTTTTGTTTTTTAAAGACTAGGTCTCACTCTATAATTCAGAGTGATTTCAAACTCACAGCAATCCTGCTACCTCTGCCTCCTGAGTGCTGGAATTAAAGGTATGCACCAATACCACCCCCCAGCAAAAGTAGGTGTAATTTTAAAGTCAAACAAAAAAAATTTTTTTTGTTCTGAAAAAAAAAATATTATGTTCTGTGGCTTTTTCAAAACACTAAGAATCTCTCTTCCTCCTGTTAGATGCTTTCGGGGATTTAAAAAAAAAAAATCCCTGGGCCTCCAAGGCCTCACCTGCACTGGGTCAGAGCACTCTGCTCTCCCCTCCTCCAGCGTCTCAGTCAACATCTTCCTTAGAGACAAGTCCTAGTGGGTGTCATTACTTAGATGAGGTCATACTGAGCAGGTGGCCCTAATTCAGCATGATTAGTGTCTCTATGTAAAGAGGAAACTTGTACACAGACACACCACATGTAGCATGCCATGGAAAGAAAACGGCAGAAGCCGGGGTGATGCGAAGGAACACTAGCAACTTCTAGCAATCAAGAGCTGCAGGAGGCCTGGTGAATTCCTTCCCAGTCTGAGAATCATCAGTCCCACGCACCTTGATCCTCCAGCCCCCAGCACTGTGAGGCGGTTCATTGCCGTGGGCCAGGCCCCTGGTTACAGTACTTTGCTATACACCCCATAAGTTGTAGAGAGGGATTACCAGCAGTGGAAGTTTTTGTCACCTGGTGAGGGGCTCTAAAGAAAAGAGATGACATAGTAAGGGAGTGGGCTGTCAAGCATCCAGTAGGTGCTCAATGCAATTTGGGTTTTTTTTTTTTGGGGGGGGGGGTATTTGGTTTTTTTCTAAACAGGGTTTCTCTGTGTAGCCCTGGCTGTCCTGGAACTCACTCTGTAGACCAGGCTGGCCTCGAACTCAGAAATCCGCCGGCCTCTGCCTCCCAGAGTGCTGGGATTACAGGCGTGCGCCACCACCGCCTGGCTGTTTTGGTTTTTTGAAGCAGGGTCTTGCTATGTACCTCAGGCTGGCCTCAAACTCACCATCTTTCCATCACCACATCCCAAGTACCAAGATTACAGTACTGTGCTACTACACATAACCCTCCATGAGATATTCATGAATTAAATGGACTCTTCTCTCCCTTCTAAACATATCAGGCCTCAATCAATCCCAAGCGTCAATTCAAATATTCCCTGCACTGTGTAGCCTGGCTCAAGGCTTCCTGAAGCCAAAGCACATTATTCTTCCTTCCCTTGCAGCAACTTCTAAGCAGGGCCAGAGCCTCTGTAAAAAATGCTTGCTGCCTAACAGTCTATGGCCTAGGAAAGAGCAGAGGAAATGCATTTCTAGCTCATTTTTTAAATGAACACTAGGAAAGCATTTCATATACACCAAGGCCTCCATTCCCCCCCTTTATACCTCCACCCCCCCCCCCAGACAAGGCATACTGCATACGCCACCACCGCCCAGCTCACCAAGGCCTCAATTAAGACTTTGTTCTTGGCCAGGCAGTGGTGGCTCACACTTTTAATCCCAGCAAAGGCAAGTGGATCTCTGGATTCAAGTCAGCCTGGTCTACTGAGTAAGAGCCAGGACAGCCAGGGCCACACAGAAAAACCCTGTCTCAAGAAAAGAAAAGCAAAACAAGACTTTGTTCTTTAGTGAATGATGCAAGCAACTACGTTTTTTATTTATTTTTTTTTTTTGAGATTTATTTATTTTGGCCAGAAGGTGGTGGCACACATCTTTAATCCCAGCACTTGGAAGGCAGAGGTAGTCAAATCTCTAAAATTCAAGGCCAGCCTGGTCTACAAAGAAAGTTCCAGGACAACCAAGGCTACACAGAGAAACCCTACCTCAAAAAAACAAATTTCCTTTATGTGTCTGTGTTTGTCTGCATGTATATGCGTGCACCTGGTGTGTGCCTGATGCCCATGGAGGTCAGCAGAGGCTCCAGAGCCACTGGGACTGGAGTTGCAAAGCACGACGTGGGTGCTGGGGACCAAAGCTGGGCCCTGTGCTCTTACCCAGTAAGCCATTTTTCTGGCCCACAACAAACTTTTCTTGAAAAGGGGCTCTATGAGGGCTCCTCTGTATTCAAAATACAGCTGCATCTCAGGACATATCAACTGGAAGGTGGGGCCTCTGATGGGTTGGATGGCAAGATTCTAAACAAAATTGGATGAGCTAGGACTGACACTACCCAGGCAAAGGGCTGGAACAGTGTAACGTGGTGAGAACCCACAGAACCTTAGGTGGCACAGCTCAGGAGACCTGGGCAAATTAATGCTCTGAAACACAAAACATGGAAAGGTTTGCTGAAAGGGATGCTGCCAATGAATAAAAGGGAATCTCTCTTATCTACTGAAGTGAGCAAGCCCAAATTGATATTTATATTCCTTGTCTAACAATGTAAATCTCCGTTTCCAGAGGGGGGGGGAGAGGGAGGGAGGGGAGAGGAGGGGAGGGAGAGGGAAGAAACGCTCACTACAGGTTCTCAAAAGCCTCAGGCTGCTAGGGACCAGAGTTCAATAAAGCCACTTATTAAAATCTCTAGATATTCCCTTTCTGATGAAAACTGCTCAGTTAACACTAACTAAATTAACACGGCTGCCTATGCACCACACCCTGATAAATTCTCCATGTAAGAACTCCTGCCCTGTACAAGGCTGGCAGATAGGTGTGTCTACACTCAGGTGGTCTGGCTGAGCTCTGTCCTCCCAACAATGTGCACTGCTCGTGGGACTATTTCAAGAAAGCTCAAGTGAGAAAAAGATCTCAAAAACACAAATTAAAAATAAAAGTACTACATTCAGGAACTGATTACATGTGCAGGCCCGCGTGCTTCCTTATGATAAATGAATTCACGCTTCCCAGCTTAAATTTTCTACATTTCATTTTTTTGTATATAATTATATTGCTCTGTTGTTTTAACTATAGCATCAACCAATTCTTCAATGTGTTACTGAGATACAGTTACTCCCTTGCAATTGAAAATGTAGTTAGTGGGAAAAACAAAAACTGTGACACCAGACTCGGTGTGGAAGTGAGCACTCCCCGCCCCTCACCATCAGCCCTCTGGGCTGACAGACTCAGCCCTCAGGTCAGAATGATGCTAAAATCCCGTACATGGGGTAAGAGTAAGACATCAACCCCCAAACTCCAAACCCAATTTTCCTTAAACCCAGCAAAGAATAAAAGGAGAAACGCATGGGATCCCAAAGAGTGACCTGCGCACAAATTCTACAGGTCCAGCACCAGAAACTGCATGTTAAACCCAGCAGCCCTGTAAGGCAGCTCTATTTACAGATGGAAAAAAACACCCGGAGGTTTTTTATGTGTATGAATGTTTGTCTGCATGTGTGTCTATGCACCATGTATGTACCTAGTGCTCTTGGAGTCCAGAAGAGACCACTGGCTGCCCTGGCGTTAGATGACTGTGAGCCACCATGTGGATATTGGGAATCAAAGGTCCTGCTGAATCATCTTCCCAGGCCTGTCACACACTGAGCTCTGTCAGAGGACTCAGTAACAAATCACTGAACCCAGAGCCTGACTCAAAACCACTAATTCCAAATGCCATGCTTGTCTTCTGTACTGAAGCCCAGGCGTCAGCTTCAAACTCAGGAAGTGCAAGCACACGCTACAGAGCTCTCTGCCAGGTCAGGATCATCTCTCCACTTCCTGGTACACGACAGACCAAAGAAATAACTATTCTTCTTCTTCTTCTTTTTTTCTTTTTTGGTTTTTCGAAAGAGGGTTTCTTTGTGTAACCTTGACTATCCTGCAACACACTTTATAGACCAGGCTGGCCTCAAACTCAATACCTGCCTCTGCCTCTGCCTCTCGGATGCTAAAATTAGAGGCATAAGCCACTACTGACTGCTAGAAGGTAGCTATTCAATGAGAGTTAAGAAAGTACAAGAATTATTTCACATCACTAATTTTTACCAAATTTTCTTCAAAAAAAAAAAAAAAAGCCAGGTAGAGGTGGTGCACTTTGGAGACAGAGGCAGCCAGACCTCTCTGAGTTTGAGGCAAGCCTTGTCAACAGAGCAAGTTCCAGGATAGCCAAAGATACACACAGAAACCCTGTCTCAAAAAAACCAAAATATACAGTTAATTAATTAATTCAGGCAGGAACAGGTAGTACTGCGTTTCTTTAATCCCAGCAATCAGCAGACAGAGGCAGGCAGATCTTTGTGTTCAAGGCCAGTCTGGTCTACATACAGTAGTGTTCCAGGACAGCCAGAAGTACATAAAGGGTCTGTTCATGTATAAAAACGAAAATTCCCACTGACGTTGATAGCCATTATCTTCATATTCCCATGAGCACATATCAACTCAAATGTTTTAAAGCAAAAGTTTTTAAGAAATTCCACTCACTCCAGTGACTGAGACAAAAGGATCAAGAGTTCAAGGCCAACCTGAATCACATAGTTAAAAAAAAAAATAAGTAAAATAACAACAACAACAACAATAATAAGGAAGGAGGGAGGGAAAGAAACAGAAAAGGTAATTCCACAAAGAAGACAGCTGTCCATATTCTAGAAGAATATGGAGTTTAATGAGCCTCTTCACCGTCACTGTCTATGGTTCATAGTCTGAGCCGAGCACCATGACGGGTCCCAGGCAGGCAAAGGCTGAGACACCAGGCATGGTGAGGCACTCCCGTAACCTCAGCACTCGGGGAGTAGAAGCAAGATGACGGGGAGCTCAAGGCCAGACACCATTCAAGGAGTTCCCCACAGAGCTGAGCACTGGAGAGGAGTCCTGCAGGAAGGAGCACTGAATGTCCTTGCTTCCCAGCACGCTGGGAGGCCCACTGCTGCCAGCTGCAGATCCAGGGAACCACATGCCTGCCTCTGGCACCGCACGGAACCATATACAGAGACACATACACATAATTTTTTTTAAAATATTAGAAGAAAAATAAAAAACCTGAACTCAACATTATATTGCAACAGTGCCAACAGCCTTTGCTATTTTTGCTTCTTCAGTAGATTTACGGTTCAACTACTGTAATTAGGGGTGGGGGTAAGATAGGGCTTCTCAGTGTAGCCCTGGCTGTCCTGGAACTCTCTCTATAGACCAAACTGGCCTTCAACTCACAGAGATCCACCTGTGTGCTAGAGCTGGGATTAAAGACCTGTGCCACCACCACCTGGGTTTTTTGGGGGGGGAAGGGTCGTTTTTGTTTTTTTTATAAGTACAGTTTGTGAGGCTACATCCCGTTTGCCAGGGAGAACTGAGATCACAGGTAGCCCTGGAGCTGAGGAACAGCTTTAATCTTCGGCAAAATCTGTGAGTCCACAGTTTCCTGATCAGCCTTTTACTGCTCTGCAACCTCATATTTCTCCTGGGATCTCACCCTCCTGATACCTGGGTTTGCTCAGCTGCTGCTTCTTGAAGTCAGTCAGGTATTTGGCGATTTTAACCTCGCTGATAACAACTTTTGTAGAAGTGGAGATGACAAACTTCTGGTGTGTTCTGCTCAGAGGAACTCTGTTGACGGAAAGTGGTCCAGTCACAGGCGGCAAGTCACTGCCCAGCTGCTTCAGGAACACCACTCTGTTGCCCCGGTGGCCCCCAGTGAGGATGATCAGAACAGTCCTGGAGTGCCGCTGGGGCGCAGCCTTCTCACTTCTGGCTGAAGGGCTTTCCGCCATGGCTCAGCAACTTCCGAGGCACATACTGGGTAGGACAATACCTAGGCATTTTTCAAAGCTTCACCACCCGGGTCCCTATCAACTGTTTTTGTGACAGTAACAAGTACCTTCTTTCTCTTATTCTTTTCAACCTGGGTCTTTCTGGAATACATAGCAGATCGGGATTACCTGCCAATTCCTCTACCAGGACAGGGTTTTGGCTGCAATGGGGCTCCCCTTCCTGGGTTTTTTAACCTTAGGGTTACACTTTTTGTCTGCACCGGCGGCCTGGGGACCAGAGGCAGCAGCATCACCGCCAGCCTTATTGGCGGCAGATTTCTTCTCCTTTGTCTCAGGCTTCTTTGCCTTTTCACCCGCCATCTTGCAAGATGGGAAAGCTATTTTTTTTTTAATTCGGTATATTTTTTATTTACATTTCAAATGATTTCCCCTTTCCTAGCCCCCCCACTCCCAAAAAGTCCCGTAAGCCCCCTTCTCTCCCCCTGTCCTCCCACCCACCCCTTCCCACTTCCCCGTTCTGGTTTTGCTGAATACTGCTTCATTGAGTCTTTCCAGAACAAAGGGCCACTCTTCCTTTCTTCTTGTACCTCATTTGATGTGTAGATTATGTTTTGGGTAATCCAGGTTTCTAGGTTAATATCCACTTATTAGTGAGTGCATACCATGATTCATCTTTTGAGTCTGTGTTACCTCACTTAGTATGATGTTCTCTAGGTCCATCCATTTACCTAAGAATTTCATGATTCACTGTTTCTAATGGCTGAATAGTACTCCATTGTGTAGATATACCACATTTTTTGCATCCACTCTTCTGTTGAGGGATACCTGGGTTCTTTCCAGCATCTGGCAATTATAAATAGGGCTGGAAAGCTATTTTTTTAAAGACAGGTTTTCATCATCCAGCTCTGGTTGGCCTGCAACTCACTGTGTAAATCAAGCTGGCCTCAAACTCAGAGATCTGTTTGCCACTCTCTCCAAAGTGCCCATCCTACCACACCAGGCTTTTTCAACTACTGTAATAGTTTTACATTTGCTGAAATTATAAAATCTTTCAAAATTTACTGTTTCTTGAAACAAAATTTGCCCTGCCTTGTTCCCTCCCCTTTTGGTGCTGGGAATCCAGCACCACAGGTCTTCAAGGGCAATAAGACAATTCGCGCTGCTGAACTGTACCCCAGACCCAAGTTCTTTCTGAAGGGCATCCCATGAGGAAAGGCTGCTAAGTAATAATTTGATCTGTCCTTTTAATTATTTTTTCTGAGGGGAGGGCTAAGTGGGGAAGTCTGGCAAGAATACAGGTAAGGAAGAGCTCCCCCTCCCCACAGAATCAATGGTCTGAGTGTTCCTAGCAGTGAAGTAATTAGTTGTGAAGATTAAGACAAAAGAAAGCTCTGAAGTAAAAGCTAGGACTTGAAGGACTGAGATCAGCATAAAACTGAATGTTGGGATAATGGGTCACTATTCTGCACACCAAAGGCTGAGTGTGCTGCCGGGTAGGCTCTGAAGCCAGAGGGCAGAGCCAGGGTTCCTCTTTTGATCTTGGCAGGAAGCATTTAAATTACAAACAGAAGCTTAAGTGAAACTGTGTAAGTATGCTCTTTGAAAAGACATAGGCTATTAGAGGTTTAAGTCTTTGTACTACCAAGTAACTATAAATGTACAGGTGTCCTCACAAAATAAGGATGTATACTGTTAAACGAAAAAAGTAAGATACAGAAAATGGTAAGCAGACAGTTTATGTGAGGGGTAAGCAGAAACTCATTTATATTTGCATAAATAAATGAGAAAATTCACAAGAAATAGAAAATGGTGGAGGAGTAATGAGCTGGCACATGGGGACAGTTATATCCGGATTATATATACATCTTAAAGCTAAGTCATAAAAGTAATTTAAAATAAAATACCACTTAGACAATAAACTGAGCATCACTGTGGGTGTGCAAGGAACAGAGACTCTGCTGTGTTGACAGCAGCAGCAGCAGAATGTGGGGAGAGCCACAGGACTTTACAGAGTTATCTCTTCTACCTTTACGTGAGGTCCAGGGATCCAAGCCGTCACCATCCACACACTGCACGCACTTTCCCTGCTAAGCCACCGTGCCATTCCCACTTGGGTCAGGCTTTTGCATTCTACACAGGCACTAAAAATATATTCTGTGACTGAGGTGTTTTAGCAGGACGGCCTTAGCCTGATTTCACAGAAATAAAATACAGCTTGTAAGAGACTGCGGGCAGTGGTATGCGCCTTTAATTCCAGTGCTCGGGAGGCAGAAGCAGGCTATCATCAAGTTTGAGGCCAGGCTGGTCTATAGAGCAAATTCCAGGATAGTCAGGGCCACATAATGAAACCCTGTCTCAAAAAACAAAAAGCAAAATAAACAAACAAAAACTGTGTCTTATCCTAAACTAAATATACTACATTAGGCAAATTTTCAAATTAAGTTGAGAATATACCAAACAAAATATGGCCCTTCCTGGTGGTGTCTGTTCAAAATGTCCCCATTTGTATTAATGAGTTCTCTCTCTAAATCTACACCGCTTGATTAAAACTATTTGAGTTTGTTTTGGTTTTCTGACATTGTTTGTTTGTTTAGAGATAGCCTCACACTGTAGCCATGGCTGTCCTGGGTCTTGCTATGTAGAGATGAACTGCATCCACTACCTGAGTGCTGAGGTGAAAGGAGTGTGCCACAAAAGTCCTGCCTAAAACTTGAGCATTTTCTGAATCTATATTAGCCTTGCCAAAAGCATGGAGTTCAGGCCAACAAGACTGTTTCGTGAAAGAATAGCACACAGGATACACCTCCATTCGGATTATGGTGATCTGAGTGGAAATGACCTCCACAGGTTCTTATTTGAATACCTGGTCCCTGGTTGTTGGAACTGCCTGGGAAAGATTAGGACTTGGACCTTGTTGAAGGAAGGCATGTTTCTGGGGAGAGCTAGACCTGAATGTCTACTGCCGTGCTCCCTACCATGAAGGCCGAAGGCCATGTTTTCTCTCTCTCTCTCTCTCTCTCCCTCTCTCTCTCTCTCTCTCTCTCTCTCTCTCTCTCTCTCTGTTTTTTTTTTTTTTTTTTTTTGGATTTGGTTTTTTCAAGACAGGGTTTCTCTGTGTAGCCCTGGCTGTCCTGGAACTCACTCTGTAGACCAGGCTGGCCTCGAACTCAGAAATCTGCCTGCCTCTGCCTTCCAAGTGCTGGGATTACAGGCGTGCGCCACCACCACCTGGCTCTCTCTCTTTTTTAAAAAAAAAATTATTTATTATAAGTACACTGTAGCTGTCTTCAGAAGAGGTCATCAGATCCCATTACAGATGGTTATGAGCCACCATGTGGTTGCTGGGATTTGAACTCAGGACCTTCAGAAGAACAGTCAGTGCTCTTAACTGCTGAGCCATCTCTCCAGCCCCAAGGCCATGATTTCTAACCCTCTGAAATCCCAAACTCCCAAATTAAATGTTTTATAAATTGTCTTAGTAATGGTGTTTTGTGACAGCAATAAAAAAGTAATGAAGACTCTGGTGTCAGGAGTACAAGGCAGGGTTTCAGCCAAGGTGAGGGCATTTACCACAGCGGGCGTTGAAGGTCACAGGTATGAGCACAGTCCATCTTCCTGATCAGGACAGGTGGGCTACATTCACACACTCCTAAGCCTAACAGTGAGCTTGCATCGCCTAGTCCATAGGAGGTGCTAGATAAAAATCATACAATAAGGCTAAACTGAAGCATTAGCAAACAGCAGGCCAGGAGGCATGAGTGCCCCGTGGCTCAGTGCTGTAAGGATCTCAGAAGACTGCTATGCTGGGTATTTCCCAAAATTATCTATTGGAGACAATCTTCAACAGTGCTGGGAGGTGCAGCTTAAGGTAGGTTCTTAGGCTGCAAGGACTCCTCATTTGTGAATTGCAGGAGTGTGTTCAGGCATGAAAAACAAATGTTTCTCTTTTCTCTATGCCCACTCTTCAACAGCCTTTCAACAAGGGATGATGAAAGATAGCCCTCACCAGATGCCAACGCCTTCTTCCCAGACCAGCAGCCAGTAAATTTTGGTTCACTGTAAACGTAACCCAGGGGTGTGATGGAAGTGCTTACCCAGCATGCAAAATGTCCTAGGGTTGATCCTCAGCATGGGGAGCAGAAAAAAGGTTTTCAGTTACACAAGATACTAATTAAATCTGTCTCTTCACTTTAAAAGTAAAAAACTGAACTGACATGGTAGCACATACCTGTAACTCCACCACTTGGGAGACAGAGTGCCCAAGTTTGAGACCAATCTGATCTATATAGTGACTTCCAGGCCAGAAAGCCAGGGTTTCACAGTAAGACTCAGTCTAAAATAAACAAACAATAGGGTCAAGAGGTGGTGGTGCATGCCTTTAATCCCAGCTGAGTTTGAGGACAGCCTGGTCTACAAAGAGAGTTCCAGGACAATCAGGGCTACACACACAGAGAAACCCTGTCTCAAAAAAACAAAGCAAGTAAACAAAAAACTCACCAAAATGGTGCCACTACACAGACATAATCCACCTCTGGAAGGTTCTACAATCAGGTCACAGAAGAAACAAATCCTGTGCCACTTCTTACATGTGACTTAAGTAGAACCAAAAGCAAAGCCAGTTTTCTCACAGACATATCTACTCAGTTATCAAACATTTGCTAAGGAACTGTATGGCACCACTATGAACCAGGCTCTGCCCAGCTGTGCAGGTGTTTGGGCAACAGGACTGAGCAAGACAAAACACTTCTGCGTTCACTGAATATACCTGAAGGACTGGGAGTGGGGGATGGAGGAACAGCAACTACGTGCACAAGGCTTAGGATTCAGTCTCCAAAACAGGGAGTGCATCTCTCAGAAAGGAAGCCAGGCAGATAGATGATCAGGGAGTAACTCACAGAAATTCAGAAACTGAATGCAGGGGGATGGCAAGGTCCAAGAACGGGTGATCATTCAGAAAAGTCTCACAGACTTGGGTGACTGGGGCCATGGCCAGGTGGCCTGTGTTCAGAACAGCCCCTAGGCAGACAAACCATAGAACCATGAGGACTAATTTGTTCCAGAGAATGAGAATGTACTAGTCAAGTACATCATCACTTTTGAGATGTACATCTCCTTTACACTGTGGTAAAAGAGCAAATGAGCTAAGAAAGAGTTAAGCATCTTGTTTCCTTCTGCACAGAGAATCAGTGCCAGAGAGTAGGAGTGCTAGGGTTAAAACAGCAAGGTGCCCCCAGTGCTGGAGACAGATAAGAGAACTTGCAGCTACAGGATGAGGCAAGCAAACTTACCAGGGGAGAGGAAGAAAGCAGCTCTCAAAAACCAACCAAGCTGTCTTTCCCATAAGCCCCTCTTTAAAGGGGCAGGCAAAGCACTGCTGCCTTCTGCCCTAGGAAACCTCAACGTGGTGAACAGCCACCTTGGCACATGCTCTTGCATTTAAGACTGTACTATGAATGAGGATGGCTTCTAAGAAAGCCTTTGCTTATTCCAGAAAGAGACCACCTTGGGCTACAAACTCTTACTGCAGGCTCTGCCTTGGGTATATAAGCACCTAGAACACTATCACAGCGGGGATCAGGGAATTGTGGAGGAGACAGCTCCCCGACACGATTAGAATTCACATCTCCTTCAGGGATGTGAATCCCAGCACCACAAAAGATGGAGGTAGCAGTTCCTAAAGCTCTGAACCTCTGAGACCTACTTATAATTCCTCCTCTACCCACTCACTTGTTAACTCCTCCCCTTCATCCTCCAAGATCACCTCATACAACCTCCTATCAGAGCCTGACCCTCCCCCACCCCACCCCTACCTCACAGCCTCCTTCCTGCCTTCCAGCGACCTCTCCCCCCACCCCATTCCTTCCAGCGACCTCTCCCCCCACCCCATTCCAACCTTGGCCTCCTTTCTGTCTTCCCTCCAACCTTTTCCCCTACCCACCCCTACCTCACAGCCTCCTTTCTGCCTTCCCTCCAACCTCTCCCCCACCCCACCCCTATCTCACAGCCTCCTTTCTGCCTTCCCTCCAACCTCTCCCCCACCCCACCACTACCTCACAGCCTCCTTTCTGCCTTCCCTCCGACCTCTCCCCCACCCCACCACTACCTCACAGCCTCCTTTCTGCCTTCCCTCTGACCTCTCCCCTCACCCACCCCTACCTCACAGCCTCCTTTCTGCCTTCCCTCTGACCTCTCCCCCACCCCACCACTACCTCACAGCCTCCTTTCTGCCTTCCCTCTGACCTCTCCCCTCACCCACCCCTACCTCACAGCCTCCTTTCTGCCTTCCCTCTGACCTCTCCCCCCACCCACCCCTACCTCACAGCCTCCTTTCTGCCTTCCCTCCGACCTCTCCCCCTACCCACCCCTACCTCACAGCCTCCTTTCTGCCTTCCCTCTGACCTCTCCCCCACCCCACCCCTACCTCACAGCCTCCTTTCTGCCTTCCCTCCGACCTCTCCCCCACCCCACCACTACCTCACAGCCTCCTTTCTGCCTTCCCTCTGACCTCTCCCCTCACCCACCCCTACCTCACATCCTCCTTTCTGCCTTCCCTCCGACCTCTCCCCCACCCCACCCCTACCTCACAGCCTCCTTTCTGCCTTCCCACCGCCCTCTCCAGCCACTCTAAGTGCTGCTTGCCTTGCTGTCTCCCCCCGACCCCCAGCCCCGGAGCTCTCCTTGCTCTTCCGTAACAACACTGTCAGCCCCATCTCTATTTGTACTTCTCTGGTTCTCTATTCTGGCCATCTATCAAATTCACCCAGAGAAGCCAGGCATGGTTATGCATATCTGTATCCCAGTACTCTGAAGGCTCAGGCAGGAGGATCACTGAGTTCAAGGACAGCCTGAGATTGGGATATATAGTAATCCCAAGAACTATACTGCATGAGACTATTTCAAAAAATTAAAATATCATGTTTTTAAAGAACCAGAGAGGGAGCTGGAGACATTGCTTAGTGGTTAAGAGCACTGGCTGCTCTTCCAGAAGTTCTGAGTTCAATTCCCAGTAAACATCTGTAAGGGTAATCATCTGATGCCCAAAAGAAAAGATCTGGTGTGTCTGAAGACAGCAATAGTGTTCTCACATATGTAAAATAAATAAATAAAAAACCAGAAAGATGGGCTGTGTGCTGGGCAGTCTTATGTCAACTTGACCCAAGCAAGTTATCTGAGAGAAGAAAACCTCAGTTAAGAAAAAGCAGCATCCACAAGACTGGATTCCAGACCAGCCTGTGGGGCATGTTCTTAGTTATGGATGACTAAGCCCATTGAGTGGTGCAAGCCTTGAGATGGTGTTAGCATTCTGTCCAAACTCCACCCCACAATTAACTGGCAACAGCCAGGTAGTAGGCCTGGCCCAGTAAAAAAGGGGCTGCTTGCCCCTCCTCTCTCTCTCTTACTCTTGCTTCTGCTTGTTTCTGTCTCACCCTCTTGGGCTCTCCTCCCCTCCCCCCTCTCTCCATGTGGTCATGGCAGCCTCTTCTTCTCTACTCTCTCCCTCTCTGCCTTTCTCGGCCTCTACTACCCTCTAAACTCCCCTCCCCATGCCCTGAATCAACTCTCTTCTATTCTATGCCCTCACGTGGGTGGTCCCTCAGGGGAAGAGAGGCCTTGGCAAGGGCCCGCTGGAACACCCTCTCCCCCACACCTCACCACACCCCCAGAGAACATATCTTTTACCTCTCTATCTTTTGATAAACACATCACCTGGTGCCAAGACTCGATCTAGAAACTCTGCAGGTTTATATCCAGATCCACGCCCACTAGCCCCAAACCAGTAAGCCCCCACCCATTCCCACTGGTCAGAGTGACCATCTGCATGGTCGCAGGGGGAGTTTGAGTGAGGATGGGAGACATTCAGTCTTTCACTGGCAGAACTTCCACAGGGGGCCACTGCGCAATACTGCCTGAGGAGCTGACTGGCCCAGCCCCTCAGCCACCAGAGTGCCTGGCTCATAGGAGATTGCCAGTGGGAGGGAGCAGGGAAGACGTGCTAGCTGCCCCAGACCCACTTCAGATCTAGACATCCAGGGATGGACACCTCGTATCCGAACCTTAGCAGCCGCTGAACTCCTTATTTGAAAAACTAACCTGAGGGTGGCCCATAACCCTGCTCTCTTCTCATAACCTGTCACAGCTCCTAACTTACAAAGGCTTACAGACTACCTCCCTCCAGGGTTGGTTCTTTCTCTTCAGGTAGCACAGAAGACCCCACTAGCCGCTGTGAGACTCAGACCTCTACCACAGGAGCTACTGCCACCCAGCCTCTGTCATGTGGGTTATGCAGTCAGATGGGCCCACACCACCACTCAGTTCCACTTTTTCTGCTACCAGACTGCGGAAGCTCACAAACACACACCAGCATATTAATTGGTAGTTTCTCCGGTCAGTGGGAGGGACCCTAAATGCCCACATAGGACCTGGCCAGCTTCTTTTGGGCTAACAGGTTGGCCTTTCACCTCCTGGCTGACCTACGGATTAAGACTTAGACCCTTGGGTGACTCCCCTTCTCACATGACGACCTGTCTTTCTAGCTTGGCTGTACACTGACCCATGGCTGAGCTCTTCTCGGGACGCCGGTAGGAGTAGTTGAGTAAGATCCCCACCACCCAATGGGCACTAAATTGTCTTCGAACGTATGGAATCTTCACACATACTGCCAGCAGTCTGGTAAATGAGAAAAGGCCCAAATACTTACCTATCCATGCTCCCACACCCCTGGCCTCTTCTCACCGCCTGTGTGCTCGGTTTATGTCACAGACCTGAACTTGCCTGGACAAACGCGTTTTCTGTCACCATGATCTTATGCCACTGCTGCCAGCTTTCTTATTCTAGCCCTAGCCAAATGTTTCTTTTCTCTACTTACATACTTTTACATACTTACAAACTTACATACATACTTACAAAAACAAACTTTTCTCTACTTACACAACCTGTCAAAGTTACCTAAGGTTCTCTTCCTATCCTGTCTTATAGATTTTTACTTTCACTATTAAATTCTATTCAGTTATAACCAATCTATATTGCCCTCAGTCCTGTCAGAAGTTTGTTAATTATTAAGTCTACGACAGACAGAATTCCCAAATCCTTTAACAGTTTAAAAAAAAAAACACAAGATCTCAAAAGATGTGGACACAGCTACAGGATACTGCCTGGATTGTGAGATGATAGAGGAATGCAGTGCACAAAACTGGATACTCTTGAGTCAAATGATTTATATTGTCTAAACCAAGGTAAGTCATTTCTCATGGCACGTGTATACTCCACAGAGAAAAGGCCTTGTGTCTTCTGTGCTTGAAAGCCAGACTGACTGCCCAAGTTGCCATGGAGACCATGGAGACCACAGGAACTGTTGACTAATGGACTGTCATTTTTTTAAATAACTGGTAGATTATTGTTTACTCTTTCTCAGACTTCTGACTACATTGACAGCTAGAAAAAACACTTTCACAGATGTAAACTGTTATCTCCTTACCTAAACTCGGTTTCCATTAATCAAATGCTTCATATTTCCTCTTCTTGCTATGCCACTGTCATAACATATCTGAGTTCCTATAAATCTGCCTAATTTAAAAAAAGAAAAAAACTTCCACTATATAATCCAACTTTTTAATCTTGTTCCTTCTGCTCCACAAAAGACTCATCTTAAAGACTGTTCATGTTGCTAACTCATGTTATCTTTTTTATAAATGTATAAGCTACAGAAAATCCACTCAGATCTACTTCTCATGAACCAAATAGACTCCATCCAAATAAGTACATCTGCCTAAAGTCGCCACTTACTACCTGTTCTCAAGGGTGGGATTCCTATAGGTTTCAAATGTACGTTTTAGAACATCTTTACTTTCGTCGAAACGTACTCAGTCTTATCCTCTACCTATAACAATGTGTTCCAACATCTTGTCAAGTCCTGGCGCTTAACACATCCAGAACAGCTCCAGAGAAGCAATCTTCAGATGCTCCAACCTCCTCTCAGACACAGACACTTCTACTGGGCATGTTCCTTCTGACCCATCCTCAGATGGCTCCGCAGACCCTGGAGAGCAAGAAACAGCCAGCTCTCCTGAGACTGACAAACATGCCCCCATGACAAACCTATCCTTCCAGGTTCCCTAGAGACACATTGCCCCAGTGCCAGCAGGAAGCAGTCAGATATTATGACAACCCTATTCCTGCTTCGCCATCACCTCTTTCTAAATTTTTCTTTTTTAATTAAACCAAAATGGGGGAATCAGATTGGGTTCTATAAGAAAGCAAGCTGAGGGGCTGGAGAGATGGCTCAGCAGTTAAGAGCACTGACTGCTCTTCTAAAGGTCCTGAGTTCAAATCCCAGCAACCACATAGTGGCTCACAACCATCTGTTTTGTTTTTGGTTTTTTGGTTTTTCGGATTTGGTTTTTTTTTTGAGACAGGGTTTCTCTGTGTAGCCCTGGCTGTCCTGGAACTCACTCTGTAGACCAGGCTGGCCTCGAACTCAGAAATCCACCTGCCTCTGCCTCCCAAGTGCTGGGATTGCAGGCGTGCGCCACCACACCCAGCTTACAATAGCTGTCTTAAACTGGGTTGTAATGGTTGAGGACTGTAATCCCATCATTTGGAAGACACAGAAGGATAAAGACTTTAAGACCATCTCTAGAAACAACACAAGACATTGACTCAAAAAAAAAAAATTCTTTAGGCAGGGATGGGGGGGGGTGAGGATGTCAAAAGCTTAGTGGTAAAGCAAAACCCTAAATTCAACCTCTAGCAGCCACCGTGTAAGGGGTGAGTTAACTATTAATAACAAGTCAAAAATGCGCTATCTCCCTAACTGGAATGCAAGTCCCTACACTTGTATGTCTGACCTTCTGCCTTACTCATAGGACAATCACTAACAGGGCCTTAGTAAGTACACAGTAAAGGACATGTACACTTCCTGGTCTAGCGGTCTGGACTGGCAATGGCAAGCACATTCTGGATTCTAGGAGCGTCTGACTGAGGAAAGTCACTGTTTCGATTCTTTCAATCACAACCTGACCCATAATTCAAAAGGCACTGGGGCAAGATGGTCATAAACTAACAAACAGGTTCCAAATTTCAGTTTACCATCTAAACAGGAATTCCAGACAAGTAGACAAATCTGTATATGAAACTAGGCTTCGTGTATCTTTGTAACGGGGTTTTATGTTTCAAAGAGTTACGTCAATCCCCAAAGCAAGTATGTACAACAAAAGCAGCTTTATCTGTCTCTAGCTGACTAGATTTGTAGACAAGAGCATGTGTAACTCCCAGAGGGAAAGAAATAAGAAAAGGACACTTCTAGACCTAACAGGTACAACTAAGTACACAGAGTACTACAGTGAATCCACAAAACTTCAGGAGACCAGCTAAGTCAGAAAGCTAGGGCTGACCACACACATTACCATAAAGAAGTCTAAACAGAGCCACATACAATATAAACACAGGATATACCTGCATATTCCCATTATATAATGTGCAATTAATAGTCAATATAGTTGAATATATATATAGGGATGATTTGATAATTACTGGAGTATGAAAATATTACATAATAAGTGACCTTAAACCCAAATGAGGTGGAATCTGGGAGGCTAAGGTAGGAAGATTCAAACAGTTCTAGGCCTGCTTTGGTTACAGACAAAGATCCTACCTCAAAAATAAAATAAATCTTTAAATGACCTTATTTAGGGCATAGCCAGTAACTTGTTGTTAAGATAGCATATAGAAAACTGGACTACAGGGGGTAGTTAAGACAGCTCAGTCAGTAAAGTGCTTGTCATACAAGCATGAGGTCCTGAGTTTGGGTGCCCGGCACCCATTTAAAAGCCAGGAGCAGGGCACATCTGTAACAGCAGCTGTGAGTGAAAAAGGGGGATCCCTGGGACTCGATGTCTGAATTGGTGAGCTCTAGGTTGAGAGAACCTTTCTCAAAAAATAAGGCAGAAAGCAACTGAGGAAGACATTTGTCTTCGATCCCTTGGACTTTTGACTCCACTTCTGTGTGTAAATGAAACACCAGCAGCCCATCAAGAAGGGCAAACCTTCAGATACTGGAAACATCTGTTACAGAAGAATGTTCCAAAAAAGAAAGCTGGTGGGGTTAAGTATAAAGCCACTTTCTTTCTGGATCACACATGCTGAGAGGGAGCAGGGAGTATAACCCAAGTTTTCCTGCTTGGGAGACTGGCAGGATTAGCTCTCATTAGTAATGTTGAGGTTGATCTTCCTTATCGACCTAACTGGGTTTAGAATCACCTATTACACTCTGTGTATCGATGAGGGCATCAGAGGTGGCTAACTAAGGAGGGATGGCCAAATGTAAATGTATCTTTATAATTTTGTAAAAAAGTTACAAGGCCCTAAACTCAATCTTTCATTTTTTTCTACTTTTTTTAATCTCTTGAGATCTTGATGTATTTATGCCTATAAATTTAAAAATAATTAGCTGAAGACCCTGGGTTCAATCCCCAGTCCCCCCCCCAAAAAAAAGAAAAGAAAGAAAGAAAAGGAAAAAAGAAAGAAAGAAAATGAAGCCAGGTGTGGTGACATACATTTTTAATCCCAGGATTAAGGGGACAAAAGCAGGCATATCTCTTTAAAATCAAGAACAGCTTGATTTACAAATCAAGTCCCAGACTAGGCACGGACACACAGTGAGACCCTGTCAAAGAAGACAGAAATAGAGAGAAAAAGAACTAGGTACAGAATGTCTCCTTAAAAGTTCTTGGTCATGGAGGCCCCAGAGACCCTGTAAAAAACAGCCTACTGTCCACACTCTTGGTTGCCCACGGGAATCACATGGTAAGATGGTATTGCTGAAGATACACTTTGGTTACAAGATATAAAAGAAATCAAGCTGGAAAAGGCCTGAAACCTTCCCCCCACCTCCACAACCTTTCACAGTGCCAAGATAATATGCTGGCTGTTGGAAAAGTCAAGACATCAATGGTATGCCTTCAATCAACCCTGCCAGCTACAATACCAACCTGCCAGTAAAATGTACCCACTGGTACAACACTGTGGCATGAATGCTATGCCCCCATAACCAATGGCTTTTGGATTGGATATGAGGCCTGAGCCACAGAAAGAAACTTACGAACTGTAAGACCATTCACAAGCCCAGGGATTGAGAGGTACAGGTCCAAGGGAGGAACCTATTACTGTTTTTTGTTAAACATGTTGTCAGACTGCCTCCAAATATTTATACTTATACATTTAAAGCTGCCCTCTGTGTTGGCCAGAAGAGCTTTCAGCAGTGAATACAAAGGCTTGCTGCGGTCCAAGAGCTAAAAGTAAGTGTGCTGAGTGAGTGCTCAGTCCTACGCAGGACATCCGGTATCAACTCCACTTATGGGAACACTGCAGAGGCAGAAAGAATGTAACAGCCAGTGGGCTGAGGCAAGGTGCTGGGAAATGCTGTCACTGGGAGGAGGCACAGTGAACTCACTGCAGCTGTGGTAATCTCCGAGAGATCAAGCCAACAAGATCAGTCAGCATTCTCACCAGCAGGACTCCATATGTTATTTCCAAAAACTGAGAGAAATGAAGAGAAGGGAAGTTTTGGAGGTGCCTGGAGAGAGTGGGAGGAAGGGATCTGTGGTTTCTTAAAGGAGTGGGAGAAGAAACTGGGGGTGCATATGATCAAGATGTACTATTTACTTGTATGAAATTGTCAAAGAAAAAAGTTTTAAAATCAAAAGGACCAGGTTGGTGGCACATGCCTTTAACCTCAGCATGCATGAGGCCAGGGCAGGTCTCTATGAGCTCAAAGCCAGCCTGAATGTTCCATGCTACACAGTAAAACTCTCATAAAGAAAATTTGAAAACAAAGCAAACTGGGTGTAGGGGTGCATGCATTTAATCCTGGCAATCTTTTGGCAGGCAGGTGCAGCACTGAGTTTGAGGCCAGCCTGGTCTACAGAGCAAGTTCCAGGATAGCCAGGGCTACAAGAGAAACTGGGTTTTGTTTGTTTAGTTTGTTTTTTGGTTGTTTTTTTTTCTTTTTTGGGGGGGGAGGGGTCAACAACCACTAGCCCAGAGTATCACCTATAATTTCACTTTTCCATTAACTAGTTCACTATTTTGTTTATTCACATTGGTAACTATTCTTTTTGTTGTCACAGTGGAGAAGAGCCTACAGCCTCACATATGTGGAACTGCACCCACTCTCTCAGTCTTACCTTTCTGTACTGTTTTCTGAAACAGGTTCTCCTAGACTCACCCAGTCCACCCTAGCTTTAAATCCCCCCTCTGCAGACCAGGCAGCTTTTAAAGTTTGATCCTCCTGCTTTTGCCTATGGCTCTAGAGTAGCTGAGATCACAGCCTACACCACCACGCCCAACTTTTGTACACCTTTTTCACTGGGATATCTTCTACTTTTAAAAAGAAAGTTGCTGGGTCAGCAAGATGACTCAACAGATGGCTCAAGCACTTGCCACAAAAGCCAAGTGACCAGAGTTTGATCCCCCAAATCCAAATCCACGTAAAGACAGAAGAGAACCAACTCCATAAAGATAGCCTCTGACCGCCGGGGCGGTGGTGGCGCACGCCTGTAATCCCAGCACTTGGGAGGCAGAGGCAGCTGGATTTCTGAGTTCAAGGCCAGTCTGGCCTACAGAGTGAGTTCCAAGACACCCAGGACTATACAGAGAAACCTTGTCTCGAAAAACCAAAAAAAAAAAAAAAAAGATAGCTTCTGACCCCTACAAGTATACATACCCACCTCCACATAATAATAATAGTAAGTATGTTTTTAAAAGAAAAATATTGCCAGGCAGGGTTTCTGCACATGTGTGTAATCCCATTGTTAGGAGACTGAAGCAGAATGGTCAGACTGAGATTAGCCTGGGCAACCTAGTAAGTTTTGAAAACAAAACAAACTGGGTGTGGTGGTGCATGCATTTAATCCTGGCAATCTTTTGGCAGGCAAGTGCAGCACTGAGTTTGAGGCCAGCCTGGTCTACAGAGCAAGTTCCCAGGATAGCCAGGGCTACAAGAGAAACTGGGTTTTGAAACTGGTTTCAAGCTAATGTTAACAACACAGTAAAACAACAAAAACAAAAAAGAAAACTACCACTCCATTATAGGCACACATTAAATAAAATGTTCTGCCAAAGTTTTAAGGCATTATTTCTGATACACATTTTATCTGCCTTTTCTCTATTGCCTCCAATTCTAAACCTTCCCCTTTAAGCCACAAACTTATTTTGATGAATATGTACACCAATTACATAACTGCCAATGCTCCCTCCTTCCCACAGGGGTGACTTGATTTCTTCTCACCCCTCCAGCAGGGTGCCCTTAACTGCTTCACTTCTACAACTGTCCAACCGTGGAAAGCTTATCATCTTTTGAAACAGTTTCTTCATTTGCAATAAACATAGCCTGTGCTACAACTGCTGGGGTTATTAGAACTAGCACTGTAGCTGGACATGGTGGCTCATGTCTATAATGCCAGCACAAGAAGGACAGCCTTGGCTCCAAACTAAAATGGTGTTTCAAAACAGACAGAAAGACAGACAAAAGCACACAAAGGCTTCCTCCTCTTTCCCTGGGTGATGTCGACTCTTATCTTGGACTGCATGATAGAAGGGTTATCATCAGGCAGATGTGACTGATGAGTCATCGATTGGCCTTCTCTCCTTCAACACAACTGCACCCCCAGGCATTTGTCAAAAAGACAGTCCTTTAGCACAGTCATGGAGGATTCCCTGGCAACTTAGCTGCTCTGGAGAGGCGGTTGGCTTCCTGCTGAGAAGTCCAACACAGTCACCGTCTGCTCTGCTCAAGACACACTTCTAGGGTGTCTCCCACTTCAAACTGCCTCCACCCTGCCCTGCCTTGGGGCTCTCTGCCAGTAGAAAGACCATTACCAGATGTGATTTCTCAAGCCTGAACCAGAACTGTAAGCTGAATCTCTTCTTTAAAATGAAATAGTAGTATTAACAAGAAGAGCAACAACAACAGTAAGTATAAAATATCTAGCAGTGTCTGGAGCAAATACTGCATAACCTAGGACTGGTAAGTGTTTCACTATTCTACCACTGTTAAGAAAGAATGTACTAGTAGCACGCTAAAAATTTCACCCGTGGGTTAAGGATTTATTCAGTGTTCTTGTGTTCAACTCCCAGCGCCAAATGCCAGTCTTAAAATGCCAGGTGTGAAGGAGAAGGCAGGAAGACCAAGAAGTCAAGGTCATCCTTGCGTATATTGCAAATTTGAGGCCAAACTAAGCGATCTGAAACTGTCTTAAAAATATTTCAAGTTCCAGGACAGCCAGGGCTATACAGAGAAACCCTGTCTCGAGAAAAAAGAAATCCAAAAAATATTTTAAGTTGTTGCTGCTATTGTTTGTGGAGAGACAGTGCCAGGGACTGAACCCAAGACTTTTCACACACTGGGTAAGCACTGTGGCTGCCTGAGCTGTAGGCCCAGCCCTCACCCTCAGAAACAGCATTTTACTACCCACCTGTGCCATTTCTGCTTTCTGTATTTTAAGGTAAACCGATTCTGTCTGAATCAACACATGTAGCACCAAGATTCCATAAGAGTCTCACTTCAGTTCTAAGCCAGCCTGGTCTGCAGAGTGAGTTCCAGGACAGCCAGGGGCTATACAGAGAAATCCTGTCTCAGGAGAAAAAAAAAGTCTCACTTGAACTCAACCCCTCAATGAACAACATTCAAAGGTGTGGCTCTAAAAACAACAATGAGTGAGTCAACTAGAAATAAGACATTTGGGGGCTGGAAAGATGGCTCAGGGGTTTAGAGCACTGACTGCTCTTCTGAAGGTCCTGAGTTCAAATCCCAGCAACCACATGGTGGCTCACAACCATCTGATGGAATCTGATGTCTTCTTCTGGGGTGTCTGAAGAGAGTGACAGTGTATGCACATGCATAAAATAAATCAATAAATCTTTAAAAAAAAGAAATAAGACATTTATCTATAAATGAGCAAATTTGTGTGAACTCTAATGCATCCTAGCTTGTTTATATTTCCAAAATCTGTCATCACTGATACAGAAAAGAATTCTACTGCTGTTGAGGGAAGGAAAAGAATATGATCAAAATATAGTGTATAAAAATTAAATAAAATGTTTTTAAGAGTCAATTTAATTTTTTTTAAAGGTTTATTTATTTATGAGTATACTATAGCTGTCTTCAGATACACCAGAAGAGGGCATCGGATCCCATCACAGATGGTCGTGAGCCACCATGTCATTGCTGGGAATTGAACTCAGGACCTCTGGAAGAGCAGTTAGTGTTCTTAACTATTGAGCCATCCCTCCAGTCTCAATTTAAACCTTTTTAAAAATTCCATTACCACCGGGTAATGGTGGTGGACACCTTTAATCCCAGCACTTGGGAGGCAGAGGCAGGTGGATTTCTGAGTTTGAGGCCAGCCTGGTCTACAGAGTGAGTTCCAGGATAGCCAGGGATACACAGAGAAACCCTGTCTCAGAAAAAAACAAAACAACAACAACAACAAAAATTCCATTGCCACACCAATTGGGATTTTCAAATGTGTTAGATACATATCTAGCATTTAGGCCATGGAGTTAGACCACCTGAGTTCAGATCTCAGTTCACTTAGTTACTTTTCTATAGCTCTGATAAAACAGCAGACCAAGGCAATTTATACAAGAAAGCATCTTATGATTTTAGAGGGTTAGAGTCCATTATAGTAGTGCAAAGGCATGGCAGCAAAAACAGCTGAGGGCTTACAGCTCCAGCAAGCAGAAGGGGGAGGCTTTTGAAACCTCAAGCCTGCCCCAGGGGCACACCTTCTCCAACAGGACCACATCTCCTACTTCTTCCCTGACAACACCAACTGAGAACCACGTGTTCAAATATGAAGCCTACAAAGGCCGTTCTCATTGAAACCACAAACTACTAGTTATATAACCTTAGGCCCATCTCTGCAGGCCTGCATTTCTTCATCTGCAAAATGAGCACAGTGTTACTGTGTGAACTGAATAAGTAACATTAGTGTCAAGGAGGGTGATACAAGGGAACTAAAGTACTTGCATGGCACATATGAGTTTGAGTCTCTGGAGATCATGTGAAAGCCAGGCTCAGTGGTACTGACCTGTAACTACAGCACTGAGAGGAGACAAAGACAGCAAGCACTATGGGACCACTGGCGGGCTAGGCTAGGCAAAACCAGCTAACTAGCCAAAAACCAGTTAAGTTCTAGGTGCAGTGAGAAACATCTCAGGGAAAAAAAAAAAAGAGGGTGCAGGGGGAACAATAAAGGAACACTACTATCACTGAAAGTATACACACAAATACAGGTACACACACCCACATAAAGTAAGTAGTTAAGCGTAATGATAACATGTCTCTTTCCTTTTACTGTATCTAGAAAAATGTTTATGCTTAGTAGCATTTCCCCTTCTAGTTAACAACCTCAAGCATTCACCTTCCAGATATACTCATCACTGCCATACTTATGGTTGTTTCCAGGATTTACTGTTTACATAGTGCTCCAGCTGAGCGTGCCTCTAATCCCAGCACTCAGTGGGCAGAAGCAGGACAATCTCTAATTTAGAGGCCAACCAGGGCTGCACAGTGAGACTGAGCCTAGACACAAAACACAACCCAGCACTCCCATTAACATTTTAGTCCTTGTGTTTTGTTTTTGGGAGTTTTTGGGGGGAAGGTGTTTTTTGAGAATGAGTTTCTGTGTATGTATCCCTGGGGTTGTAGAACTCTCTCTATAGAACAGGGTGGCCTTGAATTCAAAGATCTGCCTCTGCCTCCCAAGTCCTGCACTTAGCTTCTTGTCCTCCTCCTCCTCCACAGCTAAGCCATCCCTCCAGTCCCCTAATGATAATTTTTTTCTATTTTTTTAAATTTATTGATATATCTATTTACATTTCAAATGATTTCCCCTTTTCTGGACCCCCACTCCCCAAAAGTCCCATCAGTCCCCTTCCCTCCCCCTGTTTTCCCACCCAACCCTTCCCACTTCCCTGTTCTGATTTTGCTCTATACTGCTTCACTGAGTCTTTTCAGAACAAGGGGCCACTCCTCCGTTCTTCTTGTACCATGATAATTTTTTTTAAAGATGACTTTTGTTTTTGAGATAATCTGACTACGTAGCATTAGCTGGCCTTGAATTTACTGTGTAGATAGACAAGGCTGGCTCCAAGAGAGATCTGTTTGCCTCTGTGTCCCAAGTGCTAAGATGAAACACATGAGCCACCACCCCTGGCCTAAGATTGTGTGTGTGTGTGTGTGTGTGTGTGTGTGTGTGTGTGTGTG
This sequence comes from Apodemus sylvaticus, assembly GCF_947179515.1. NCBI lineage: Eukaryota > Metazoa > Chordata > Mammalia > Rodentia > Muridae > Apodemus > Apodemus sylvaticus. Next base: position 76,466,711 of record NC_067482.1, read on the forward strand.
TAAAATGTGTACAAGTGCCTAAGGACAGTGTGGTAACTCCTGGTACTGGATTTAATGTGATTCACCCATTGTCCAGACTAATTTTATGTCAACTTGACATAGGCTGGAGTCATTTGGGAAAAAGAAAGCACAATTGAGACAATGCCCGGCCTCCAGACGAGCCTGTGGGCAGGCCAAGTGCATTTTTTCCTGGTAGAAGACTAGTATGGAGCACTTTGTACCAGTGCTTACCTCTAGGTTCCTACCTTGCTGGAGCTCCTGCCCTGACTTCTGATAGACTGTGAAGTGGAGGTGTAAGCAAAATAAGCCTTTCCCTCTCCAAGCTGCTCATGGTCATGGTGTTTTATCATGGCATTATAAACTCTGATGAAGGTGCTGGAAACCCAACCCAGGCCCTCTAGAAGAGCAAACACTCTAGCTGGGCGGTAGTGGCACACATCTCAGAGTTTGAGGCAGCCTGGTCTACAGACAAGTTTCAGGACAGCCAGGGCTACATGGAGAAACTCTGTCTAGAAACCAACCAACCAATCAATCAAACAAACAAACAAAAAGCAAGTGTTCTTCATCGCTGAGTCACCAGCTCTCCAGCCCCAGGAACCCATCTTAGTTTTGTCCCACAGATTTGCTTTATGTCAACGTTTTGCCTCCGTGTATGTATACTACATGGATGCCTGGTTCGTGGGAAGGTTCAGAAGAGGGTTCTGCATCCTCTGGGACAGGAGTTAGATGATTGTGAGCCACCATGTGGGTGATAGGACCTGATGCTAGATCTTCTGCAAGAACATAAAGTGCTTTCCTTAACTACTTAGCCACCTCTACAGCCCCAGAATCTTTTTTAAAAACACAAGATGGCTGGCCTATAGACTCCAGTCCTATATTCAAGATACAGTTTTTCCATGATAAGCAGTACAGAGTCCCATGAAGCCAGATCTGAACATGCCCAACACTTCTAAGCTCCAAGTATCAATAACAATGGGTTTTCTTTTCCTTTACCCATGAGGGGAACAAGTTATCAGTACATTCCAGGTTACTCATATCAACTGGTTTAAAATGTACTTCTGAAAAAATAAAGATCAAACTGAACTAAATCCGTTTCCTTTTATTCTCCACATGATTCCTAACTGCGGAAAGTCAGAACAAACATTAACTATTAAACAGTTCTGTTAAAAGTTTAAAGTCATGCTAAGTTCCTATTTTAAGAAACATGATTCTGACCAAAGTCAAAAGGCATTGGGATATTTAATCTGTTAAGTAGCCGCATCTTATGTAAGATTCAATTACTATTGTGGTTGTTGGTTTGTTTCATTTTTGCTGGGAAAAGAATATCAAACAGTCCAGGCTGGCCTCAAATTCGGTTTATCGTGAAGGATGGCCTGGCCCTCTTTCGTTCCTCCCAGATGCTGGGATTACAAATGTGTGTTGCCGGACTTCGCTTATCTGGTGCTGCATGTTAGGTAAGCACTCTATTAACTAAGGCACCACTCAGCCCTGTTGGCTTGGTTTTAGTTCTAACAATGATTAAAGCAGTTTCAGGTATAATCACTTTTGTGTATGTAGTTTATTCAACATTAATATGCATATACAGGACAAACTTAAATTCCTTTTTTTGGAATTTCCAATCTTTCTAGATGTTTAGAAGTACATGTACATTAAAAGTAGAATTAACACATTTTATAGATATCCAGCTAGCAATTGTTGGAACTGAATGCATAAATAATGACATGTTTAATGCTACTCTCTCAAATGCGAATGTGTTTATATGGAAGAGTTTATTCAACATGGGGGAGAGGAAGGAAAAAAGTGAAATCAGTACAAACAGCCTCATGCGGTAAAATCCCTAGGTACTTCTCTTAGGGTTTCTATTGCTGTAAGAAAACACAAACTCAACTTGGGGAGGAAGGGGTTTATTTTGCCTTACAGCTTATAGTCCATTATCCAGAGGAAGTTAGGGCAGGAACTCAAGGCAGGAACTCTGGAGGAAACTGGAGGAGCTGACTGATGCAGAGGCCATGGAGGAGCGCTGCTTACAGGCCTGCTCTAATGGCTGCTCAGCCTGTTCTCCTGTAGCACCCAGGCCACCTGCCCAGCAAGGGCACCACCTCCACGGTGAGCCCCCACCAATCATCCATCAAAAGTGCACCACAGGCTTGCCCCCTAGACAATCTGGTAGAAAGTTTTTCTCAATTTGAGGTTCCTTCTCAAATTACTCTCGCCTATGTCAAATTAACATTAAAACCTAGCCAGCACAGTACGTTTGAAGCATTTCAGTATTTAATTTCCTGATTCAACATGATTATATGAAATGAATGGTTGGGGGGGGGCCCAAAAAGCAACAAAACGAAACAATAGTATCAGATAATACCAAGAGTTAATTGAAAATATGAATAGTTTGTATAAAACAGGTCTTAGAACACTATCCCAGCTTGCCAAGTGATTTTAGATTTACTTCATTTGCTGATTCTCACTAACCTACACACACATTAGTAAACTAACCACACCACCTGCACCTCTGCAAACCACATCTAAACCCTGAAAAGCTGTTTTGAATGTCAACACCATTCACACTTCCTCAAAAAACAACCTTACTATTAGGGTGTGGTGTCAATCCTCAAGGTAATTCTAGAACCAAGGGCAGAAAATTTCAGTTCCAGACCATTCTGGGCTACAGAGTAAGATACTGTCTTGCAGGGGGACCATGCACAACATATACACAACTTTACCCATCCTCAGAATTAAAGAAACACATCGATTTTTTAGAATTAAAATGTGATTTACACATCACTGACTTTAATTAAAGACTGCAATTTTTAGAATCCCACCCTCATAAAATTCACAGCCCCCACCCCCCGACCTGAAACATCCTTTCCTCTCTGGAGCCTGTTGAATCTACCCATGACTCCCAGCTTGTTTGCAAAGGAGATACAGTGGATCCGTATCTAGTTCCTATCTCGATTGAGATTTCAATCCATTTTTGACAAACACAAGACCTCTCTGAAATTACTGAGCAGTGATGCTTACAGCTTTTAGCTCTGTTCTTGGTCTTTGGGGTTTAACAATGTTGGGCCTAAAATCGTGGTCAAAGCAACAGCAGTTTCAGGTGAGCCAAAATATTTATTTTTAAGATGGGTGTTCATAAAATAAACACAACTCAACTAGCAAATACCTTGAACCAGGAACTGAATTACAAAAACGGAGTGTTTTAGGGAGAGGTCTGAACGAAAAAAACAAGAGAGCAAAGGCAAGTCCCATCTCCAGGAAGTTCCACGACCACCTCATTACTACTGTCCGTGGACAGAGCTGGCTTTCTTCTCTTGGGACAGAAGGTGTCAGTTTTTAAAAGAGCCAACAAACGGAACCCAGATGCACCTTTCCACAATCTCTGCAGTGACCTGCGCATGGGGCCACCACTAACACAATGCTGACCCAGGAGGACCCCCGAGGCCCACCGGCCAGCTCAAAACGGAGCAGCCACTTCCACAGAGAGCCCCACGTCAGTCCGGGCCATCCTGGGAAGCGACGATGCAGTGTCCTCGCCCCCGCACTCGGAGGCAAGCACCTAGACCCCGGGCGCCCTGCTCCGCGGCGACCTCGCCGCGCCCTCCTCAGCACAGCAGAGGAGCCCCAGAGGCCCCGGGCCCTGCCCAGCCCTGCCCAGCCCTGCCCTGCCCGCCCAGCACCGACGCCCCGGCCCTACGCCAGCTGCGGGCCCGGAGACCTCGCCGCGCTCCCGGGCCTCACCTCCGAGGAGAATCGGGAATAGCGCACGGCTTCTCGGGTCCGAGTGCGGCCGCTGCCTCGCCTGCGGCTCGCGCTGGGCTCCGCCCCCTGGCTGCCGCGCACCCCTGCCGCCTGCTGCAGCCCTCGTCCTCTCCCGCCCTCAACCCTCACCCTTCCACTCGCCCCCGCCGCCCAGCTGGGTGCGGCCTGCGGCGCTGCGACCCAACAATGAGCAGCCCCATTGGTCTGAACGCCTACCCCGTCCAGCATTCCTCTTTATTATTGGTCAATCTTAAGCAAGGGGCAGGCCCGGAGAAGGGCGGGTCCTGAGAGGTGGAGAGAAGGGTGGACTCCGGCCTCTCCGGCTGAGAGCCGCATCACCGCGGAATTAGCTTTGGCCGCTGCAGCCTACGGGACGGCGGGTTGGTGCACCAGCTTGCAGGGACGCTAGTTCCCCCTCTGAGACTGCAAACGGACCTGGTCTAGGAGCACTGCAGGCGAGAAAATCATTAGGCAGTTTGGAGCCTGAGCTGTCAATCAGGGTGGAGTCGGGACTGCGACTTCTGTGTGTGCTCAGATAAAGCTCCACGGACAGGAAAGGCCCGCCGGATGAGGATGGATTAACAAACACCAAAGCCTCTTCAGTCAGGGACTGAGGCTAGGTGAGGCCTTGGCAGAACCAGTCCACCTAGCAGCGGCCTGGTAAACTAATCCAGGGAACCAAATCAGTACTGTCTCCCCCGTCATCTGACTCCTAAAAGATCCAAAGGAAACAAAAGGGTCCAGCTCCTTGGTTCCTTCAAACCATTGAAGGTTGAAGCCAAGAGCCTGGCAAGTGACAGAGGTGTGGCATCCAAGCCTCTCCTCACAGCAGGAGCTCTGACTTTGACGCCATAAGGGTCAGAGAGGTTGTAGATTCCAGTCCCTATCCACTGTCCTAAGATCATTTGCCCTACACGTTGATTGTTCACAGGTTACTTTTCTGACAAAGGTTCATGTCTCTTTCATCACTTCAGTTTCCTTAGCACCCAGCAACAAGTCTGACCGGTAAGAGATGCCAGTGAAGGCTTGCTGAAGGGAAAGGGAAGGAGAGAGGGGTGATATTGAAACCTGCCCATACATACAGATATAAAAATGAAATATAAATCAGACATGTATAGATGAAAACTCCACAGTGTCTGAGATGGCAAAACGCTCCATGGGATTAGGAGACAATGAGCCAAAGAGGCTATTTCTTAACTTGAAGACACAGGGCAAATGCACAGCTTGAAGAAACCGGGAAAGACTGAACAGCACACCAGGGAGCTGTAGGAATTCATAGGTTTAATGTATGTGCCACTGGAGTCCCAGAAAATGGAGGTGGGGTTGGAAGGGCAGGAATAATTTGAAGATTCAAAGTCAGAAATTCAAGGAGCTCAGGTAGAAGAGGCTGGCTCAGTGGGCAAGGGTGCTTGTTGCTCAAGCAGGAGGGCCTGAGTTCCAACCCCAGCACTTGTGAAAAGCAGGGCATGACTGTGCACCCCAGTAATAGTCTCCACCGCTATTGAGGGTGGAGACGGGCATTACTGGGGCCTGCTGGCTGCCACACTACCTCTAGGTTCAGTGAGACACCCTGCCTCAAGGGAAAAAAAGGCAGAGACTGATACAGAAAAACACCTGAGGTCCTGACCTGGCTTCTGCACATTTGTACACATACATGCCCATACTCCACATACATATATTGCATTCACACACATACACAAAAGGAAAAAGGAAACCATTAAGTCACTTCTAAATGCTACTGAGCCCTGAAGTGGGTTCAACCAGAACCAGAGATACTGACCCAGACCCCATGTCCCTCACTACTATAATCTGTGGCTCCCAGTCCATATGATATGTACTACATATGAGGAGTCGGCATGTCACAACCTTGTGGGTATTCATCAGAGAAGACTGCTTGCACATGGGTTTAAGCCAATACAAAGCCTTTAATGGCTGGCTGGAGACTCTACTGGGTGCTCTGTATCTCATGTAGCACTGAGCCTTTTTTAAGGTGCTTTTAAGCTGTGTTGACATACTTCAGTTAACAAGAACAGTTAGCCAGAAGCAGAACTACAGAAGCCAAAAGGCAAGGTTAGTTAGTACATTGAGAGACTTTCCCAGACCTACAGACGCTGATGGATTGGGTCTTTGTTTTCGTTTTATCAGGTGGTGTCATCTGCTCACTGAGTTTTAAAGCCTGAATAGAATTTCCATCATGGAGTCAGTTGTGTTAAGGTCTTAGGGTCTACTAAGGTCTGAGACGCTGTTACAGCAATGACAGCTGAAGAAAAAGACGTTTGTCTTAGTTTGTTAGTGTGACCTGAAAGGAGCCAGCACTGCTGTGCACCCACTGGGCAGCTACACTGGAACATAATAGTGAGATATTATCCCAGAGGCAAAGTTTCAAGCCGTGAACTTGGCCATTCCCACTGTGTGGAAAGGAATGTGGGTTGGACTCAGGGGCAGCAGTAAATGGCCCAGCCTGAAAGTGGCTGTCTAGAAGCTAGAAGACAGATTGGTCTGAGAAGAGGCATGTGGTTGGGCTTATGGGAATTGACAAAAAGGATGAAGATCTTCCAGTTTATGTGTTTCTTTGTAGACAGGGTTTCACTATGTAGCTCTGGCTGTCCTGGAACTCACTATGTATACCACACTGGCCTTTGAACTCACAGAGATCTGCCTGCCTTTGCCTCCCAAATCCTGGGATTAAAGGCATGTGCCACCATACCCAACCAGACCAGATGAAGATCTGTGCATTACACATCGACCACCATGTATATGGCTGGAGCCCTTGGAGGTCAGAAGGCAGCACTGGACCCCTAGAATCAGAGTTACACGTTGTTGTGAGCCACCATGTGGGTTTTGGGAACTGGACCTGGGTCCTCTGCGAGTGCAAAAATTGCTTGTCACCTCTGAGCCAAGATTTACTTTTTATTATTTTTACTTATGTGTATGTATTTGTATCCATTTGTGTACATACTGGTGCCAGTGGAAGCCAGAAGAGACCGTCGGATCATCTGGAGCTGGAGTTAAGGTAGTGGGTGCTGGAAAAAGAACTTAGATCCTATAGAAGCGCAGCAAGAGTTCTTAACTGCTGAGCCATCTCTCAGGCCCTGGAGGCACTCCTTTTAACGGAAGCTGACCCATGTATTAATGCTACCAGAATTCCAACCTGTAAGCATCAAAAACTATAACTGAACTCCTTGGCAAACCAACCAACCCTTGGGGACAAAATGATTACACTGGAGTCCTTCTTCCTAGAAGGCAAAGCTAACAAGGATTACTACACATTTGGGTATGTGTCTGCTTTTTTCTTCCTTCAGTACTTTAGCAAGTACTATAATTCAAAATTTACAAAATGGGGGCAGTTAAGTGAATATAGTGCCCTTGCAGAGGACCAAATTTGATTCCTAGAACCCATATCAGACAGTTTAGAACTGCCTATAAGTCCATCAACAGGAGATCCAACATACTCTGGTGTACTCCATGGACACCTGCACTCCAACGTGCACAGAGCCACATGCAGATACACATACTTTAAAAATAAAAGAATTCTTCCTGGGTGTGGTGGCACATGCCTTCAATCCCAGAGCTCTGGGGGCAAAGGTAGGCAAGATCTCTCTAAGTTTGAAGCTGGCCTTGTCTACATAGAGGCCAGGCAAATCTACACAGTGAGACTCCATCTAAAAAAAAAAAAGAAAAAAGAAAGAAAGAGGGAAAGAAAGGAAGGAAGGAAGAAAAGAAAGAAAGAAAGAAAGAAAGAGAAAGAAAGAAAGAAAGAAAGAAAGAAAGAAAGAAAGAAAGAAAGAAAAAAGAAAGAAAAAAGAAAGAAAAAAAGAAAGAAAAAACTAAAAATTAAAATCTTTGGGCTGGAGAGATGGCTCAGCAGTTAAAAAAATTAAAATCTTTGAAATAACTTGCAAAATGTCTGATTTGCTGATATGGAACCATGATACACCTGCCTGGTAACAAGTCTTTATGCAAAGGTATTGTGGCGATAGGCACACGACACTCACTGTTCGTGCCACATACTGCACCATCTAGAAGTCATTTCACTGGTGTGATAGAATAACTGCATCAAGATTCAGATGCAGCACAGACCTGAAGACAAAATGTGTTTGTCCAGTAAGTCATGCACTTTGGACCAAAAACTGTTTCCCACTTGGGAAATTCTGCTCCATTAAGTTTCTTAGGTCTAGAGGTCCTGATTACCAAAGAGGTCATGTCTACTAGGGGACCTAGTAAAGTTGAATGCCACCTAATCACTTAGAACCCATGTAATCACTGAAAAGAGTAACCAAATTGGCTGGAACAACTGTGTAGCCTGGCGATCCTAGAACCTGCTCTGTAGACCAGACTGGCCTCAAACTCAGAGATCCACCTACCTCTACCGCCTGAGTGTTGGGATTAAAGGCTTGCACCATACACCTGGCTGGCACTTTTTGTTTCCTTAATGTACATTTAATTACTGTATATGCATACACACACATGGTCTGGCCTGGGTGTGGAGGTCATAGAGCAACTTGTAAAAGTCAGTTTCCCTTCCCATGTGGGTTCCAGGGATCAAATTCTGTTCATCAGGCTTGGCAGCAATTGCCTTTACCTGAGACAGTGCATCAGCCCCTCATTCTTGTAAATAGGGCTAACAGCTATGTAATATATACAATGTATACTAGCAAGATTGTCTGCCACATGAACATTCCCCACCCCCAGCACCATGCATTAAACACAGGCTTCACCCGTGCTAAGCAAGTACTCCTCTACCACTACGCAGCTGGGGGAGGCAGCCAGCTGTTGCTACGCTATGGGAATTAACTATAAACAGGCAAATTGAGCAACACGCTCAAGGAGAGCAGAGGAATGAACTGATGAGAAGAAACAAAGTGCCACTCCAAAAAAGGAACACAGGATGGGGGAGAAGGAAGAGATATTGGATATTACTTATGGCTGCAGGAGGACTTGAGTTCAAATCTCCAGAGCCCATGGAAAGGAAGGCACAGCAGCATGCAACTGTAATCCCAGTGTTCCTGCAGCAAAGCTGGAAGCAGAGAGAGGAAAATCTCCTGAAGGTCTTGATCCAGTACCTGTGGCAGCAAACAAGAGACCTTTCCTCAGGCTAGAGAGATGGGTTAGCAGTTAAGAGCATTGTTGCTATTGCAGGCGAATCTGGGTCAATAACGAGGCACACAGATCCTCTGGGATCTCAAAACCTCTTTTGGTCAGACCAAAAAGGCTATACACATAAAATAAATCAAGAGAGACCAAGACAGAGTCAGAGACCTTGAAAGGAAGCAAGGACCAACACCCAAGATTGACCTTTGACTTCACACATAAACGCACACAGATCACACACACACACACACACACACACACACACACACACACACGGAATAATATGTCATAAAGGATATGAATTAAGGTCAAGTGAGGACTTTGTATCTCTGGGAAGAAGAAGAGTATTATCTCTACAATTAGATAAGAGATATTCTAACTAGGAAAAGGGGGAAATAGAATGACTTTTTAAAAATTGTTCAGGCTGGGGGCTGGAGAGATGGCTCAGCGGTTAAGAGCACTGACTGCCTCTAGAGATCCTGAGTTCAATTCCTAGCAACCACATGGTGACTCACATCTGTACTGGGATCCAATGCCCTCTTCTGGTGTGTCTGAAGACAGCTACAGTGTACTCCCATAAATAAGACTTTCTCAAAAACGTGTTCAGTCTAAAGAATAGAAAAAGAAGAGCCAGGTTTGGTGGTGCATTCCTGTAATCCCAGTACTTGTAAGGCACAGGGAAGAGAAACACCAACAAGTTGAAGGCCAGGTTTGTCTGCATAGTAAGTCAGAGACCAGCCTGGAGTTATATAGCAACACCCTGTCTCTAAAACTAAAAACATTGGCTAGAGAGGCATCTCAATGGTAAGAGTATGACTGCTCTTCCAGAGGACCCACATTTGATTTCAGCAACTACATGGTGGCTCACAGCCATTTAAAATCTAGTTCCAGGGGATCCAGTGCAGTTTGTGCTCTGTGAGCACCAAGCATACATACATTGGACACACATGCATGCAGGCAAAACATTCACACATGATAAAATAAAAGAAGCCCCCAGACTGGCAAAAACAAAATTTCTGACAGCCCCAAGCACTGGCAAGGGTACAGAGCCAAGGGGTTCTCTCAACTGCATTCTTAAGCAGCATTCTTGAAAAGCAGGAAAGACCCTAGAGAACTGATGCATCATGGGTAAGATGGCTGCTGGCAGCACTATCTGTAATTGTCCCCAAATGGAAACTATCAGTCATCCATCTACAGTGAACTGGCTCTGTCAGCAGCGATACAGTCATACAATGGAACTGTTTCAACAACGGACTCGAACAAAGTTAACTATGTGTGGCAATACAAGCAAATCTGATACTGAGCCAAAGGACTGAGATGCCAAAGATTGCATCTGTGTGATTCTGTTGCTACAAAACACAAAAACAGGAAAGCGCTGGGATGGGTGAAGAACTGGGATTCACCAAAGCCAGGGCTGAGGAGGGAAGGGCAGGGAGAGGAGGCTGTGACAAGGCGTGTCTGAGGGTGAGGTACTGCTCCTCGGCCGTCATAGACACCCTTTGCAGTTTGCCACACTGCA